>NC_133655.1:8036690-8173270 GCF_009905375.1 Apium graveolens
TCTCCACCATCAAAGAAGCAGAAAAGAAGAATCAGATCAACACCCTCTAAAGCCTCAATCAAATTCACATAGAAGCCTAAGCCTAAGCCTCAAGCCTCTAAGGATGATTATGTTCACATCTGTGACATAAAAGAATTTTCAGACATTGAACTCTATCTGGATGAGCTGGAGGAAGTAAGGGGAATAGCTGCCTACAGACAGCTACCAGAAAGACTAGTGTTCAAATATAAAGGAAGTGGGGAAAGAACTTGGCCTCTTTACAGGATTCTGAATGAAGGTTACTCTACCTTGATTAGAGTCTACTCAGCCATACAAAGGGATTCTGGCTTTACCAGGACTGCCAAGACTAAGATTCTCAACAAGATTGCCAACATAAGGAAAACTTGGAGGGAGCCCAATGCCTAGCCTAGAACATTACTCATTCAAGAAAGAGGAATTACAGTTCACAAATCACCTCATTGGCTGATGGAGTTCAGAGACAACAAAGGAGTCAGAAGATTTTTCAGAATTGAAGATCAGCTCAAGATTTCCAGTAATGAAACTCTCAAGGATATGCAATCTAAGTTGGACATCAATGAAGAAGATGAAGCTGAATTCTACAGATAACTTCAACTTCAAATAGAGGAGAATGACAGGAGGCTAGGAAAGAAAACAAGGAATCAAAGGAAAAGAAACTAATCTGCTTAGGCTAAAGGAGCACCCTTGGAAACAATGTAATTCTTCAATTCCATCTCAGCATACACATTTTTGCAGCACTTTTGAATTTCTGCTTTATTACAGTTTATATATTTGTCAAGTGTTTTGTTATCATCAAGCTAAACCCAAATTTATGCCTACAGTTCTAGTAGATATAAATAGGGGGAGATTGTTAGGAATATGTGTACTAGTTTGATGATAAGTTAAACAAAACACTTAAGTAGAAATCTAGTGTTTGTAGCCTCAACGGATAAGACCATCTTGGCTATCTGTTGAAGGAGTAGCTTTGCTTAGCAATAAGTTTAGTATTGTAGCACATTTCATTCTCTGGATTCAAGTTGTAATTCTTAGATGTTGTAGGAAATTATCAGTCATGTTGACTACTAGTGGATATGCAAATAGGAGGGCTAATTGTAAATATTTCACGCCTTGTAATTTTGTATAAGTGAAGAAGTATCAACTGATATTGAAGACCTTCAACGGATAAGAAACAAAGCTTCAACGGATGTCTCTAATGCTTCAACGGATAATATTCATCAACGGATGAGTGCTTCAACGGATAAAGACTTCAACTGATAATGCATCAACGGATAAAGCTTCAACGGATAAAGCCTCAACGGATAAGGCATCAACGGATGAAAGCTTCAACGGATGCTTAGTTCATTAGCAGTTGATAGTGACAATTCACAAGCTGACAGAGGCACATGGGTTGACAGAGACAAACTGGAATGTGGAAGCCTCTAGGAGGAATCAAGAAAATACAGCATTTCCATTCTGATGCAAACAAGGAAGTATTCAAAGATCTACAGCCAAACCTAAATTGCATTTGATAGAGAAATGAAGAAGAAACATGTGAAGAATCTTTTTAATTATATTTTACAGTTTCGTCTTCACTTGTAAACTTGGTGATATATAAACCAAGTAGCAGCTAGTAATTAGATAAGAATTTTCCTGAGCTGTTTAGAAATATCCAGAGAGAAAATCATCTAGTTTGTACTTGGAAGCAGCTGTGATTTAATTCTTTGAATCACAGATTTTCTGAAATAACACATCTCTGGTGGAACAACAAATCCACCATAAAAGTTTTTAAGTTCTTTGTGTTCTTTACATTTGTGTTTGAATATATATCTGTTTGTATTAGCTTCAAGCAATTCACACACTTGTTCTCAAAAACACTTAGCCTTAGAAACTGCTCAAAACTTGGAAAAGTTTTGAGATTTACATTCAACCCCCCTTCTGTAAATCTCATTGTTAGTCCACTGGGAATAACAGAACTGTAGAAATTGAGACTATAGTTGTTAAACAAAAGCCAAAGTTAAATCTTGTTAAGTTTGTAGCTAAATCTGTAAAGTCTGATTCTGAAAAGATGAAAGATACTGAGACAAAAGTTAAGGCAGACTCAACTTCTGACAAATTAAAACAGGATAAGACAAGTGAAGTTAACATAGGCTTAATGACAAAGAAGCAGCTTAAGCATAAGCTGAAAGATGTTAAGAATGTAAACAAGGTAAAGCCATCTAGGAAAAATAGGAATGGAAAGGAAGGTGTGAATAAAAGCAATGATTATAAGCCTGTTCCTAATGCTCCTAGAAAGAAATGTTATAACGGTGAAATTTCTAACCATCTGGCTTCCTTTTGCAGGAAAAATAAGAACATAAACTTCTTACCTTCAAAGTCAGGAGTTAAGAGTCAGTCTGTTAGATATAGGCCACAAAATCCTTGTTTTCATTATGGTAGTTTATGGCATTCCATTTATACTTGTAAGGAATATCATAGTTTGTAATATGATTATTATCAAATAAAACCTTCTTTAAAGAAAGTTAGCATTATTCCTTCTAGTGTAAGTTTTGATCCAAAGTCTGATACTGTAAATGCTGATAAGAAAACTGTTAACATAAATTCTGATGCTAAATCCGCTGCAAATGTTAACAAACTGAATAAGGCCAAAGGATCCAAGCAAGTCTGGGTCCTTAAAACTAATCATTAGTTGTATTTGTGATTGCAGGGCAACAGGAAAAACATCCTAGTTCTGGACAGTGGATGTTCAAGACATATAACTGGAAATAAAGCCCTGCTATCAGACTTTGAGGAGAAAGCTGGCCCAGGTGTTTCTTATGGAGATGGCAACATGGGAAAAACTATGGGATATGGTAATATCAATCTTGGGAATGTCATCATTGAAAAAGTAGCTCTAATCTCAGGACTTAAACACAATTTGCTGAGTGTTAGTCAAATCTGTGACAGAGGTTATCATGTGGATTTCTTTGAAGAACACTGTGAAGTTGTAAGCAAATCTACAGGCAAAGTTGTTCTGAAAGGATACAGGCATGGTAACATTTATGAAGCCAAGCTTTCAACAAGTTCTGATGGTTCTGCAATCTGTCTGTTAAGTAGAGCATCAATTGAAGAAAGCTGGAATTGGCACAAGAAACTCTCTCATTTAAATTTCAACAATATAAATGAACTAGTCAAGAAAGATCTTGTGAGAGGACTGCTAAAATCAGTATTTGCTCCTGATGGCCTTTGTGATTCCTGTCAAAAGGCAAAACAAAGAAAATCTTCATTCAAGAGCAAGAGTGAATCTTCAATTCTTGAGCCTTATCACCTACTACATGTTGATCTATTTGGTCCAGTGAATGTCATATTTATTGTAAAGAAGAAATATGCTATGGTCATTGTAGATGAGTTCACCAGATACACATGGGTGTATTTCTTGCACACAAAAAGTGAAACTGTATCTATCTTGATTGATCATGTCAAACAACTGGATAAATTGGTTAAAGACTCTGTGAAAATCATAAGAAGTGATAATGACACTGAGTTCAAGAATTTGATCATGGAAGAGTTCTGCAAAGACCAAGGAAATAAGCAGGAATTTTCTGCTCCTGGAACTCCACAGCAAAATAGAGTTATTGAAAGAAAGAATAGAACTCTTATTGAAGTTGCACGAACTATGCTTGATGAAGCAAAGTTACCAACCTACTTTTGGGCTGAAGTTGTGCAGACTGCTTGTTTTACTCAGAATACAACACTTATCAACAAGCATGGAAAGACACCATATGAGATGGTGAAGAAAAAGAAGCCAAATCTGAAGTATTTTCATGTATTTGGATGCAAGGGCTTTTTTTCTTAAGACTCATCCTGAACAGCTATCCAAATTTGATCTAAAAGCTGATGAAGGAATTTTTGTTGGATATTCACTTTCCACAAAATCCTTCAGAGTCTACAATTTAAGAACAAGGGTTGTCATGGAATCTATCAACGTCTCTTTTGATGATAAGAAGATTACAGGACTTGAAGATTTCAATGATCATGATCAGCTGAGATTTAAGAATGAAGTTTTAAATTATGATTCTGTAAATCATGACCGTCTAAATCCTTATACTGCAAACTCTGATGGGTTAAACTCTGATGTTATTGAAACTGTGGTAACTACGCCAAAGGAAAATGCACATGTGCAGGGGGAGCATATTGAAGATTCAACCACATCTCAAGAAGCATCAGAATCTAGAACAGGCTCATCAAGTTCTGATGGGTCAAGTTCTGATAAATCTGGAAACTCAAATTCTGATAATTCTGGAAACTCAAATTCTGAAGGATCCAAATCAGAGAGCATAATTTCAGGGGGAGCATCAGAAAATGTTGATGGAGACAGCATGGATCATGGGGGAGCATCCAGTTCTAGAGATAACCTTCCATCTGCAAGGAAGTAGACTAAAGCACATACACCTGACTTGATTATTGGAGATCCTGAAACAGGTATAAGAACTAGAACAGCAACATCAAATGAATGTCTCTATCACTCTTTTCTTTCTCAGAATGAACCAAAGAAAGTGGAAGAAGCTCTTCAAGATGCTGATTGGGTGCAAGCAATGCAGGAAGAGTTAAATGAATTTGAAAGAAATAAAGTCTGGACCCTAGTGCCAAGACCAAAGAACAGATCTGTAGTTGGTACAAGGTGGGTGTTCAGAAACAAAACTGATAGTGATGGCATAATTACAAGGAATAAAGCAAGGCTGGTTGCAAAAGGATATTCTCAACAGGAGGGAATTAATTATGATGAAACATTTGCACCAGTTGCTAGATTAGAAGCCATAAGGATATTTTTGGCTTATGCTGCTCACAAAAAGTTTACAGTCTTTCAAATGGATGTAAAAAGTGCTTTTTTTAATGGAGAATTAGAAGAAGAAGTATATGTTGAACAACCTCCAGGTTTTGTAGATTCAAAATTTCTTCATCATGTCTACAAACTTGATAAAGCACTTTATGGCCTTAAGCAAGCTCCAAGAGCATTGTATGAGACATTAGCTCAGTTTCTTCTGGAAAGTGGATTTAACAGAGGGACTATTGATAAAACATTGTTTTATCTCAACCATGGAAAGGACTTACTTTTGGTGCAGATATATGTTGATGATATCATTTTTGGTTCTACAAATGACAGACTTTGTAAAAGGTTTGCCAAGCTAATGCAGTTAAGATATCAAATGAGTATGATGGGAGAACTTAGCTATTTTCTGGGCCTTCAAGTCAAGCAGAATGAAGAAGGAACTTTTATTTGTCAATCTAAGTACACCAAAAATTTGTTGAAGAAGTTTGGAATGCAAGATTATTCAAGTGCATCCCCTCCTATGGCCACTGCAATAAAATTGGATAAGAATACCGGCACATCAGTAGAAATTACTGATTACAGAGGTATGATTGGCTCACTACTCTATCTAACTGCAAGTAGACCTGATATCATGTATGCTACCTGTCTTTGTGCGAGATTTCAAGCAGATCCAAGAGAACCTCACTTAACAGCTGTGAAAAGAATTTTCAAGTACCTTAAGGGTACAGCTAATCTGTGATTGTGGTATCCTAGAGAATCAGACTTTAAGTTAATAGGTTACTCAGATGCAGATTTTACAGGATGCAAAATTGACAGGAAAAGCACAAGTGAAAGCTGCCAATTTCTTGGAGGCAGATTGGTTTCTTGGTTTAGCAAGAAACAAAAGTCAATTTTCACATCAACTGCAGAAGCAGAGTACATTGTTGCAGGAAGCTGTTGTGCACAGATTCTTTGGATAAGAATTAGTTACTGGATTATGGGTTAATATATTCTAAAATCCCTATTTACTGTGATAATCAAAGTGCTATTGCTATGACAGGTAATCCAGTTCAACACTCAATGACAAAGCACATCAGCATTAGGTACCATTTCATAAGGAAGCATGTGATAGAAGGTACAATGGAATTGCATTTTGTTCCAACAGATCAACCAACTAGCAGATATCTTCACAAAACCACTATGTGAAGCTACTTTTACAAGATTGGTAAATGAACTTGGAATGGTTTCAGGTTCTTTCTCTAAATCTGCTTAGTTTATGTTCTGATATATCAGACTTTATGATCAGTATTTACAGATATTACTATCTTTGTGTATTCTGTGCTTAATTTGAAATTTTCTAAGTGCTGATTGCTATCTGATGTGAATTTCTAAAATTTGATTGTGATATGAATGTTTCTGTGACTATTCAATTAAATGAGGATAACTGTACTAGATGCTGACCTAATAGTCTTTAAATAAACTAAATTCCCATGTTTGAAGTAATTGTTTATGTGGAAATCTTTTGACACAAGAAAATTCTGATACTGAGCTTAGTTATGTTTACTTTATGTATCTTATTACTAAGTCAAAATCTAGAATAGTGCTTCTTATCTGTTAAGTTCTGATGTTAGTAAATCTGATGGATATACTAAGTGATGATAAACCTCACTTATCAAAAGAAAAAGAAAAAAAAAATAAATATCAGGTACTCCTTTGAGATCTAGAGTAAAAATGTGGAAGGGAAGACCCAAGTGCATTGCTGGTATTAAATAATATGCATTAGAAAAGCAAAATAAAATTTTCTTGGTGACTTTTCACATTCTCTGATTACTGAAGAAATACTCTGATAACAGCATAAATTCTGATAAGCAGTCGTGACTCACTTACACTGAGAAGCGACTGTAAAAAGGAATTTTAAAAGATGCATAAAATGAGCACAAAACAGTTGAGGTAAACTCATGCATGAACTCATTATATAGTAGACTTCAAAATAGTGAGAGATTTTGAGCAAAGTTCTTAGTTATGCCTTATTTCTAAGATGTACTGAAGTGAATCAGACTTTACTCTTTGTCTGATATTTAGGTTAATGCACACACATACACTCCATATGAATGATGAAAATTATTGTGGTGATAAATGTTGTTTTGGATGAGCAGTTTAAGTGTCAGTTGCATAAATTCTGAGGACAAGTTCTGATGAAACCATATCAGTATTTGTGTGAAGAATTACAGAAATAAACATTCACTTTTCGAGTTAAGGAGCCATATTCTGATGACTTTTAAATTCTGATAATAATCAAGTTCTGATGCTGACGTGGCAGTATTTATTTACTTGGTTTATTTTTGGTCATTACTTGAACGGTTATATTTTCTCAGAATATTGGTTTATGTGAGATAAAAGCAGTAATAATCATTTGTTTAGTGGGAACAGTTTTATTTTAAAACTGAACATGCAATGTAATCATTACTTATTTACCGTGCCCATTAACTTTTGCCTTAACTGCTGCATGGCTGACAGGTGTAAAGGTCTATTCCACTTCTCATTAACTGCTGTCACGTGGGGTGTCTAAGTAAAAGAGATAAAAGATTTTCAAATATTTTATTTTCATTTCTACTCTCTCTCTTTTCTTATTCTCTCTCACATTTTCTGACGGTTTTCTATACAGACATTTCATCAAACACCTTTCAGGCAATTTTATTTCTCACTTATTTTTTATGGCGCCCAAGGATTTAATTGTTGATGGAGCCAAGTTTGTACCAAATAACTATGTTACAATCTTGAATAAGGCTGAAGCTCCATCAGATCTGCACTTTGTGCAAGATTTATTAGCCAATAGTGAGATTGGGTATGCTTTAACCCAACCCCAATCTATTTCAAGCAAACAAGTGTTGACATTTTGGCGAACTAGGCTTTTTGATGATGGTGGTGCCACTGGTACTCCAAGCATTGTTTTCACATCAGGAGATGTCGAGCATGTGGTTACTCCTGGAGCAGTTCGTAAAGCTCTCCACTTACCTGAAGGTTGCACATTCTCAACAGTGGAGGATCCTGTCTTACAACAGCTTATGGCTAATCTGGGCTATGAGAAAAGTTTGGGAAAGCTGGGTCAACTGAAAAGATCAAATATCAGAAAGGAATGGAGCTTTTTCTTTGATTGTATCACTAAGGCATTCACCAATAAATGCTCCAACTTTGATGTTATTCCCATCATGAGTCAGCAAATTGGGTATGCCCTTATTAATCAAACTCATTTTGATTTTGCAAGTGCTGTGCTAGGTTTCATAGGGGATGGGATGATAGAGGATAGGAATGTAGTATACTTTACAAGATTCTATCAGCTTATATATACTTTCTGTTGTGCTGATGAACCCCAACCTACCAGTGATTTAATTCCACCCTTTAAGCTTGTAAAAAGGGCTTTTAATGACTTGTTAAATGCTGACATCAAGAAACAAGTGCAGAGACCCTTACCAATTCCTCAGTCAGTAAAACAGATATTGGTAAATACTGATCCACAAACATACACATCTGTTTACCCTGATGTCCAACCCATAAACACATCACAGTCAACTCAACAGCCATCAGCACATACCATCTCTCACCAACCTCAAACTTCTCAACCTCAAACAACTCAACCCTCCATCAGGACATATTACAAACCAACACAGTCATCTCAACCTCAACCTTCAGCACATCCAGTGAAGCCTTCATCTTCCAAACCCAAGAGGACTAAGATAGTACCTCAGACTCAATAGAAGAGAAGGAGAATAATTCTGAGAGATGAGTCAGATAATGAGGAACAGGTTCCAATATCAGAACATGTTGTTGTAGAAGCTGAGAAGACCTCTTCTCAGAAAGATACTGAAATTGGGAGTTCTAGGCCCCTCAAAAGACTTAGAAAGCTAAATTCTGATGATGAAGCTCCCAAAGTCTCTAATTCAGCAAAGAGACTTAAAAAGCAAAGAGCCAAAAGGGCTATAAGAGAATTATCACACTCTAAGGAAGTCCTGGAAGCAGCTAAGGAAGGGGGTCAGGAATCTCTGATCCCAACAGAACCTATAGTCATTGAATTACTTCCCACAGCTGAATCAGACTTTACTCAAGCTCAACAGTCTCCTATTCAAGAGCAAGAGGATATTCTAGAACAAGTGTCTATACCTCTGGTGACTCCTATCATTCATCCAGTACATGTTGAAGACCCAGGTACAAGTGCTAAAATTGATATTCATAACTTGATTGTGCCTGAGGTTCTGTGTAGCTCCACCAACTCAACACACTCCACCAACAACACCACTTTTGGATGCTGATTTCAATGCAGAAATTCCATCAACACCAGTTATGAAGCTAGATGATAAAGATCAGATTTTGGGTGAGCATCAAAATTTGGATGTTGAACAGAACTTAGTTGCAGATTAGAATTTAGAGGATGATGTTGAAGCCTCTATAGTCTCACATACTATTATTTTATCAGAGGATGCTGATACTGCAGACTCTGTAAGTTCTGATGCTGACAATGCTGAATCTACTTATGAAGCTGCTACAAATGTAGATGCTGATGCAGCTGGTCCTTCAGGACATGCACCTCAACAAACAGTTAACAAAGCTGATTTGATCAAGAAGTTTGTTAGAGAGGATGCACCAGAACCTTGGAGTGAAACTCTTAGAGGAAATGAGTGGACTAAGGAATGGAACTCAGTTAGTTTTGTTCCTACTAAAAAAATTCTTGATGAGCACCTTGCCAAAGCTGATGAAATGCTGATAAATGATGATTTCAAGGCACAGCTTAGAGTTACTGCAATGAGTACTAGGCACCTTCAAGGTCAACACTCAATAACTCATGACAAGGTGAATAAAATTCAAGAATCTCTGATCCAGCAAGATATGAATATAAAATTGGAAAAGAACAGATTTTTCAAGCCAGCCTTTGACAGAATTGGGTTTATTGAAAAGACTAAGGAGAAGCAACAAGATCAAATTTCTGAAATTCTAAAGAATCAAGCTTCTCAGCAAACTCAACTCAATGAGATCCAATCCTCAGTGGAATTGCTTGTCTCTCTTCTTTTACCTGCTGATGCCAAAAAGGTGGAGAAAGTAATTAAGTCCAAATGCAAATCTATTCAACCACTGAAGGGTAAGGATGATGGCAATGATGACCAGGGAAACTCTGGAATAGGTAGAGGTCATGGTCAAGGCAAAGGTTTTTCATCAAGCAAAGCTGGAACTACAAGTCAAAGAACAAGTTCTGATACTGGGAGAAGAATAAGTTCTGATACAGGTAAAAGGATAAGTTATACTGAACATCTGGAACTTGATGAAGAGATTTCAAAGAGATTATTTCTCAAAGAAAATCCTGGAATGGACTTTGAAAGTCTAATGGAAGAAGAAGCTAGACTTAAAGCATAAAATGTCAACTCCAAGTCTAAAGCTTCCGTTGTTGAAAAGAAACTTCCAAAGCCTAAGGGCATTGTGATAAAAGAAAGGACAAATTTTGAGGCAACCAAAGCCAAATCACAAGTGGAGATAGATCCTAGATCCAAGGGCAAAGAAAAAATTGGTGAACCTGTAAAGGTATATGTGCCAATCATGGATGAAGAAATAATTGATGAAGAAGATGCTAGTCTTACTCTGATGAAAAAGAAGATTTCTCAATCAACCTCTGACATGGCTCAAGTTGTTCAGAGTCAAGATGTAGTAAGTTCTGATATGACAGTGAAGCAAGCAACCTCTGACATAGCTCAAGTTGGCTTGATAGCAGAAGATAAGAAAAAGGAAACCTCTGACATTGCTCATGTTAAACCTTCAAAGATGCTACTACCAGGATTCACAAAAGCTCAACAGACTCAATCTTTGAAGACTACATCAAGTGGTTTTGAAGCAAGAGTTGTTACAGGAAAGGAAGCAAGAGATAAATCAGGATTGGATAGTTCTAAAGAAAGGAGAGTACACAACACTTCCAATGATCCAACTTCCTTGAGTGAACCAAGTGTAGGAGCAACTCCTGAAAGATTGAATCAACTTGAATCTGTACAAATGGTTTATCACTCTGTTTTGAAAGAAGATATCATGTTATATTTTATGACAGATGGGAGGGTATTACAAAACAGGGAGAATGCAATTTTATTAAAGTATTTTGAAGAACCGGAACATGTTCTATTTCTACTTCAAGTGAAAAACAGATCAACAGATGATGTTGCAGGTTATTTAAAATCAAATATTCAAAGACAGAAGAAGCTTTACTCTGTAAAGTCTGACAGCCCATACTGTCCTAAGCACAGATCTCACAGTGGAGAAATTGTTGAAATGAAGCCTAATACTGCTAAAATCATCACTACATTTTCTGGTAAGGGACTTGAATTCAATCTAGAGTCTGATAAAGCCTATATCATCAAACTAGATCAGTATATAAGGAAAGCTAAAATAAATGATCTCAGGGCTGCTATTTTTTAAACTGGTGAAGATACAGTTGAATTGAAAAATGCTAAAAGGAGGATGGTCAATGAACTTGAATATGCTGAGAGATGTCTTTGAAGAACTATCTCAGAACAACTCCTGGTATCAAAGAGATCAGAAACTAAAGTCAAGTCAAAGATCTACAACTGCTTAAATTCTGAAGTGTATACAGACTAAAGCTGATATCAGACTTTAAGGATGGTAAAGCTATAAGGACTCTAAGTTGTAGTTATCTAGTCAAATTCTCATGCATTTGTACTTAATGTTTTTGACATCATCAAATATCTGTTGAACTTGTATATTATGTTAATTTACAAGTTGGGGGAGATTGTTAGATATATTTGTGATGTCATGTCTAATATGATTTGTGTTTAGTTTTCAGATCTTAACTAATAGGACAAATTAGTACTTAACTGGAAATCAGTACTTATACTGAAGTCGGGACTTAAGATATCAGAACTTAAGTTGTCAGAACTTAAGTTATCAGGAGATAATATCAAGACTTAAGGAGACGTTCAGATAAGGAAGGCGGCTGATTGAAAGGAAAGAAGATCGAGACTGAAACAAGAAGAGATATGCATGAAGAAGAATTCTATAAGGAATAGAATACTTGGAAGAAAAGATAACTGATTGATATATATTAGGAAGCAGAATTATATTCGATATCAATTAGAAGATTATCTTGTAACTGTGTAGTATATAAACA
Organism: Apium graveolens; assembly: GCF_009905375.1. Taxonomy (NCBI): domain Eukaryota; kingdom Viridiplantae; phylum Streptophyta; class Magnoliopsida; order Apiales; family Apiaceae; genus Apium; species Apium graveolens. The sequence continues at coordinate 8,048,630 of NC_133655.1, forward strand.
CAGACATAGGGTTTACACTATATGTGTTATCTTAATCGAGTTTATTATTAATTATAACCCTAGCAGCTCTCGTGATAATTTGTTCATCACTGAGAGAGAATAGTTCTTTATAACATAGTTTATTGTGTTGAATAAAATCTGTGTTCCGTTACTTAAGTTCTTATATTCGATTTGATTGTAGTAAACACTGTATTCAACCCCCTTCTACAGTGTGTGTGACCTAACATAACAAAATATTCCTCATTGGATTGAATAGTCACAGATGATTCAAAACACTTTCAGAGTTTATAGAATCACATCAGATAATAAGCAGTGTTTAATATGTTACAATTTAAGCACAGATTACATTGAGATAAGAAAATCTGTAAACACTGATCATAAAGTCTGATGTATTAGAATAAAAACTAAACAGATTTTGAGAAAGAACCTAAAACCATTCCAAGTTCATTTACCAGTCTTGTAAAGGTAGCTTCACATAGTGGTTTTGTGAAGATATCTGCTAGTTATTGATATGTTGGAACAAAATGCAATTCCACTGTACCTTCCATCACACGTTCCCTTATAAAATGGTACCTAATGCTGATGTGCTTTGTCATTGAATGTTGAACTGGATTTTCTGTCATAGCACTAGCACTTTGATTATCACAGTAAATAGGTATTTTAGAAAAATTTAACCCATAGTCCAGTAGATAATTCTTCATCCAAAGAATCTGTGCACAACAGCTTCCTGCAGCAATATATTCTGCTTCTACAGTTGATGTGGAAATTGATTTCTGTTTCTTGCTAAACCAAGAAACCAATTTGCCTCCAAGAAATTGGCAGCTTCCACTAGTGCTTCACCTGTCTAATTTGCATCCTACAAAATATGCATCTGAGTAACCTATTAGCTTAGAATCTGATTCCCTAGGATACCACAATCCTAGATTATCTGTACCCTTGTGGTACTTGAAAATTATTTTCACAGCTATTAGATGAGGTTCTCTTGGATCGGCCTGAAATCTTGCACAAAGACAGGTAACATACATGATATCAGGTCTACTTGTAGTCAAATATAGAAGTGAGCCAATCATACCTCTGTAGTTAGTAATATCTACTGATGCTCCAGTATCTTTATCTAACTTGGTGGCAGTGGCCATGGGAGTTGATGCAGTTGAACTGTCTTGCATTCCAAATTTCTTGAGTAAATTTCTAGTGTACTTGGATTGATTTATGAAAGTACCTTCTTCAGTTTGCTTGACTTGAAGTCCCAGAAAGTAGCTAAGTTATCCCATCATACTCATTTGATATCTTGACTGCATTAACTTGGAAAATCTTTCACAAAGTTTTGTATTGGTAGAGCCAAAGATGATATCATCAACATATGTCTATACCAAAAGTAAGTCATTTTCATGGTTGAGGTAGAATAAAGTCTTGCCAATTGTGCCTGTGTTAAATCCACTTTCCAGAAGGAATTGAGTCAGAGTCTCATACCATGCTCTAGGAGCTTGCTTAAGGCCATAAAGTGCTTTGTCAAGCCTGTAGACATGATTTGGAAATTTTGGATCTACAAAGCCTGGAGGTTGTTCAACATATACCTCTTCTTCCAATTCTCCATTGAGAAAAACACTTTTCACATCCATTTGAAAGACTTTGAACTTCTTGTTAGCAGCATAAGCCAAAAAGATTCTTATGGCTTCGAATCTAGCAACTGGAGCAAATGTTTCATTATAGACAATACCCTCTTGTTGAGAGTAACCTTTAGCAACCAGCCTTGCTTTGTTTCTTGTAATTATGCCATCACTGTCAGTTTTATTTTTGAACACCCATTTTGTACCAACAATGGATCTGTCATTTGGTCTTGGCATTAGGGTCCAGACTTTATTTCTTTCAAATTCATTTAACTCTTTCTGCATTGCTTGCACCCAATCAGCATCTTGAAAAGCTTCTTCCACTTTCTTTGGTTCAGTCTGAGATAAAAAGGAATGATAGAGACATTTATTTGTTGTTGTTGTTCTAGTTCTGACACCTGCTTCAGGATCTCCAATTATTAAGTCAGGTGTGTGTGATTTAGTCCACTTCCTTGCAGATGGAAGTTGATCTCTAGAACTGGATCATCCCCCATGATCCATGATATCTCCATCAGCATTTTCTGATGCTCCCCCTGAATTTATGCTCTCTGAGATTCCAGAATTTGAATTGGATCCTTCAGGAATTGAAGAATTAGAGTTTCCAAAATTATCAGAACTTGATGAATCAGAACTTGAAGAGCCAGTGATCGGTTCTGATGCTTCTTGAGAGTCTTGAGATGTGGTATGTTCAACAGCTTGCTCCCCCTGAACAGGTGCATTTTCCTTTGGAGTAGTTACTACAGTTTCAATGACATCAGAATTTAACCCGTCAGAACTTACAGGATCAGGATTTAGGTCATCATAATTTACAGAATCAGAATTTATATCTTCATTTTCAAATCTCAGCTGATCATGATCATTGAAATCTTCAAGTACAGTAATATTTTTATCATCAAAAGATGCATTGATAGATTCCATGACAACCCTTGTTCTTAAATTGTAGACTCTGAAAGCTTTTGTGGAAAGTGGATATCCAACAAAAATTCCTTCATCAGCTTTTAGATCAAATTTTGACAGCTATTCAGGATGAGTCTTAAGAACAAAATACTTGCATCCAAATACATGAAAGTATTTCAGATTTGGCTTCTTTTTCGTCACCATCTCATATGGTGTTTTTCCATGCTTGTTTATGAGTGTAGCATTCTGTGTAAAACAAGCATCATGCATAGCTTCAGCCCAAAAATAGATTGGTAGCTTTTCTTCATCAAGCATAGTTCATGCAGCTTCAATAAGAGTCTTGTTCTTTCTTTCTATAACTCCATTCTGCTGTGGAGTTCCAGGTGCAGAAAATTCCTGCTTTATTCCATGCTCTTTGCAGAACTTTTCCATGATTGAATTCTTGAACTCAGTGCCAATATCACTTCTTATGATTTTAACAGAATCTTTGACTAACTTATCCAGCTTGTCTGACATGATCAGTTAGAGTAGATGCGGCTTCATTCTTCTTGTGCAAGAAATACACCCAAGTGTATCTTGTGAACTCATCCACTATAACCATAGCATATTTCTTCTTTGCAATAGACATGACATTGACTGGGCCAAATAGATTAACATGCAGTAAGTGATAAGGCTCAAGAATTGAGGATTCAGTTTTGCTCTTGAATGAAGATTTTCTTTGTTTTACCTTTTGACATGAGTCACAAAGACCATCAGGAACAAATAAAGATTTTGTCAGTCCTCTCATAAGATCTTTCTTTACTAGCTTATTTATGTTGTTGAAATTTAAATGAGAGAGTCTCTTGTGCCAATTCCAGCTTTCTTCAATTGATACTCTGCTTAACAGACAGATTACAGACCTATCAGAATTTGTTGAAAGTCTGGCTTCATATATGTTATCGTGTCTGTAACCTTTCAGAACCATTTTACCTGTAGAATTACTTACAACTTCATAGTGTTCTTCAAAGAAATCCACATGATAACCTCTGTCACAGATTTGACTCACACTTAGCAGATTGTGTTTAAGTCCTGAGACAAGGGCTACTGATTCAATTATGACATTCCCAAGATTGATATTGCCATATCCCAGAGTTTTTTCCATGTTGCCATCTCCATAAGAAACTCCTGGGCCAGCTTTCTCCACAAAGTCTGATAGCAGGGCTTTATTTCCAGTCATATATCCTGAACATCCATTGTCCAGAACTAGGATGTTTTTCCTGTTGCCCTTCAATTCAGCAGTTCCAGAACTGCTATCAACATTTGCCATCAAAACATAGTTCACCTCTTCTTCAGAATCTGAAGTGGCTGCCCAGTTTTTATTCTTTGTGATAAGTTCCTGGCCTTTATCACCTTTTCCTTTCTTGCAGTAAGGAGAGATGTGGCCTCTTTCACCACAATTGTAGCATTTGATATTTGAGTTGTCCCTCTGTTAGACTTTCCTCCTTTGCCTTCAGTCTTTCTGAACCCTTTCTTTTCAGAACTTCCACCTTTCCTGGAAAACTTCTTACCCTTTCTGAATTTCTTGTAGACAATCTTTGTGATACCCTTCACCATAAGAGCACATAGTTGCATCATCTCTGCATCAACATCCACTTCAGATAAATTTTTAGATTCGGAATCATCATCATCAGAATATGATGACCCTGAATCAGACTGTATGATGAGAGCCTATCCTTTGCCCCTCTTTGAGACAACCACTTTAGGAGATTCCTCCTCAACTTTAAGTGTAACTGTCTTTGACTTTCTTCCATGCCTTTTGCTCCTTTGATCCATCTCAAGTTCATGAATCTTGAGCATACCATAAATTTCATCAAGAGTAGATTCAGTAAGGTCATAGTTGTCTCTTATGGTAGTAGACTTCAAATCCCAATTTTCAGGAAGAGCTAAAAGGAATTTTAGATTTGAATCTTCAAGATCATATTCCTTGTCCACCAGTGACAGATCATTCAAGAGTTTGGCAAACCTGTCATATAAATCAGTTAATGACTCATCAGCTTTTGAGTCAAAGTGCTCATACTCTTGTGTGAGTATAATCTTCCTGTTCTTTTTTATGGCTTCAGTTCCCTGGCATCTTGTCTCCAAAGCATCCCATATTTCCTTTGCAGTCTTGCATCCAGTTACCCTGTTTGACATGACATTGTCAATTGCACTATGAAGCAGATGCCTTACCCTTGCATCATTGGCAATAGATGAGATATCTTCAGGTGTGTAATCACCTTTCTCCTTTGGTATCATCTTTGCTGGTTGATCAGCAACTGCAACAGAGAGCTTGGTAGGCTTATATGGTCCATCATGAATTCTATCAAGGTATTCTAGATCCGTGGCTTCCAGAAACATAGTCATCTTTACCTTCCATATAGGATACTCAAATGCTCTCAGTATGGGAACTCTAATACTCTCATATCGACTGTGGGTTTGATTGTTTTGAGTATCTTGAGTTTTGGTGGGCTTAGGTGGACTTTGTGTTTCATCAGACATGATTGTAAACTGGATCTCACTGTTTGTATATCAACAGAGATGCTCTGATACCACTTGTTAGGTCACAAAATACTATAGAAGGGGGTTGAATATAGTGTTTATACAATCAAATCGATTTAAAACACAAGTATGTAACAGTAATAAAGTTTATTCAATATAATAAGCTCTATTACAAAGTAGGTTAAACTACTCTCTCAGTGATGAATAATATCACTAAGAACTGCTAGAGTTACAATGAATAATATTCTCGTGAATGATAACACATATAGTGTAAACCCTAAGCTGTGTTTATATAGTGCACAGTTACAAGATATCTTCTAATTGATATGAAATATATCTCTTCCTAAAATATATCAATCATATATTATCTTTTTACAAGTCTTCTAGTCGTCCAACTCCTAAAGCCTATCTTCCTTTGTTTTAGTCCAGATCATCTCCTGTAAATCAGCTGCATTCCTTATCTGAAGTACCCGCACTTAAGTCCTGATATAAATCCTGACGGCCTTAAGTTCTGATATCATAAGTTCTGATATCTTAAGTTCTGATTTCTAGTAAGTCCTGATATTAAGTTCTGAAACTAAACACAACAGATTAGACATGATATCACAAATATATCTAATATATACAACCCATGCCAATTTCAAGGTCTATCAAATGGATGTCAAAAGTGCTTTTCTAAATGGAGACTTCGAGGAGGAAGTCTATGTCAGTCAGCCTCCTGGTTTTGAAGACCTAAATTTCCAGAATATGTCTACTACCTCTTGAAAGCACTTTATGGATTGAAACAAGCACCTAGAGCCTGGTATGATACTTTGTCAAACTTTCTCTTAGAAAGTCACCTCACAAGAGGTACTGTTGACAAAAATCTATTATTTAGAAATGTTAATGGCTCTAGTATACTTGTTCAAATTTATGTAGATGATATTTGTTAGTGTAGGTGCCCTAGAGGCAATACATTATTCTTTTAAATCTTTATGTTAATCGATCATTCAATAAATGTATTTATTATGACCTTAATTACTGCGATATTTTGTTAGCATAATAAATATCCTTAGAATCATGATACACATTGTATAGTTCAAGTACATGACTTGAACTTGAGATTATATAATATATCGTATTCTTAAAGGTCCCTAGTCGAGTATTATTATATATAAGACAATAATAATACATAGATAGACTAGTATGTTGTTTGACAAGATAACCACATCTCATTGGTTATAAGTATGGTGATACTAAAGTCAATACATAGGTTCATGTGAGAGTACATGGTACTGGACAGACCCATAGTGAGATTCTTCATGTTTAATAAAGTCATAAGAAAGACTCACAGTGATAATGGTGTAACGATCCTTTGACTTAAAATCATTATATTTCTATATGAGGATTAATATACTTTGACTACATTAAAAGTTACTTTTGATCGGGTGATGATAAAAGTGGACATCGGGTATATCATGAGTCGTATGAGAAATATGAATGATAGATAAAGGATTTAACCCTCCTATAATTAGGAGAGATATTATTGGCCTCTTGATTGAGTGAGATTATAAAAGCATGGCCATGCTCAAATAATGATTTGTCTTGATAATCTACTCATGGATCAAGTAAACCCGGATTAAATGTTGAAGAGGATGACTAAATACATGCCTCGAGTTTAATCTATAATATGTATGGTTAAAGGGATTATATTATATAAAAAACATTAATCACGAAAGGTTTTATCTAATCACGATTTAATTATTGTTTAATTGGGTAACAATGATGTATTACTAGATACCGCTCATTGTTTATAATTTTATTAGAGAATAAAATTATTGCCAATTAAATAATAGCCTATAGGGTCGCACAAATAGAGCACTTAATGGAATAGTTAATTTAAATTATGGATTTAAATTATTTGATGATTATTCGAATTTTATTATAATTAAGTAAGACTTAATTGAGAGAATATAAATTCGAATTAAAAGGAATGTTTTTGCCCATAATAATTAAGTATGACTTAGTTATTAATTAAATAATAGAAATTCATTTTTATTATTTAATCCAATACCTACTAGGGTTAGGCTTTGCTGTTATGGGCAAGTTAAGCTCTTGAAAGGTATGATTCGTTATCTCCATAATCTGCCCATAATTATACATGGATCCTGTTTTTGGGTTTCGAAATTTTATTTTATTTACGTTTATCCGCTGCGTTTTATGCCTTCGGAACCCAACAATGGCATCAGAGCTACGTGTATAAGGGGCTGATTTGGTTACGTGTTTACTGTATTTTTACAAGTATGCATGTGTGATGAGTCTGCCATGATAACAGTTATGCTATATGAGTCTACCATGATAACAGTTATGTTATATGAATGATATGATGAATCTGTTAATGATCTATATGATGATACTAGTATGTTTAAGATCTACCATAACTCATATGTATGCGATCTCTTATAATATGTATACTGATACATGTTTTTGGTAACTGGGATATGGGTCGTGTGTATACTGATACATGCTTCTGGAATAGTATCCGCATGCTTAGGGTTTCGTTTTTTAATTTGTGCTTATGACATATGCTTTACTTATTTATAATTCTTGATTGGATCATAATAAGTGATAAATAGTATGTCATCTTTATATGATCTATAATGTTCTTTAATGGTTACTTGAGCATGGTGCATAGTTATGGCCTTAAGACCTTAGTTGTAATGGTTTATTCTTTTGGTTTGTAATAAATACGACTTGCATGTCGTTTTCTATTTGTAGTTGTTTTATCTCGAATGTAACTCGAGTTCTTTTGTAAGTTCATTAGTATAATTCTTAATGTAACATCCAAGAAGGACAAGGGAACAAGGAGGCATCCTATGGAGGCCAAGGAGATAATGGAAGCAATAGAGAAGACATATGTAATAGTTATTTTTACACCATATATTGACCTTGATCTTTTCATTAGCCTGAAAAGATCACATAAGATTGGGCCATAACTATTGCACGTTTACTTTACGCAGTTTTCATATGATGTATAAATAGTATGTGTAGAGTAGAAAATGCATGTTTTAATTAGATTAATGATGCATGTATGTATTAGATACATCACCCATGCCATGCCTTTAAACAAGATAAAATCTGTAACGACTCAAGATTTAAAATCAACAAACGATCATGAGATTCTCGTGTTTATGAAACACGAAATAAAGTACATATTTTCTTTATTTCTGACATGGGGCGATTTTGTCAACAACGGGTTTATAGAACTTGTAAGGCTGTAGGTTTTAAGCGAGACCGATGTGACTCCTCCACTACCTGGAAATCAAACCATTGACGAGTATTGATTTGAAGTATTTTATTCAAGGAAAAAATGGAATCTCTTTATGATGGGATCATGATCGTTCTAAATTAAAAATCTCTAAGTAAAATTATTAAGTTTTAATCAGATGCTTTCCAATGAATGAACACTCATTGAATCCTAGATCGATAAGGGGAAGGGCTGTCAGTGGCAGGGGACTCCTATCTATCGTGGTGAAATGCGACGAATATAAACGGTTATATTTGGACGTTGTATCATTGGGTCTAACTTAACTGAGTCATCATAATAAGGTGAATATAAACGGTTATATTCAACTATTATGAACTTATAAGCATAGAGTTTGGTTAAAAATCTATTAGATAGATAAGATCAATTGTTGTTCACCAAATTATCCAAGAATTATATATGATATAATTGACAACTATTGTCTACCTAAATAATCATGTTTTAAGGATACCAGTGGTTGACTTAGGACATGACGAAATATGGATCTTGGCTCACTATAAAGATTTATGGGATATACTTTCCGAATTAATAGTTAGGGCTATTAATTTGATAAAAAATAGTGGGAGATATATTATGAATATATCATAATCATATGAACATAAAATTTTAACTCAGACAATCTAATGTTTATTTTGTGCTTTTATTATTGTAGATACTGAGTAATGGCAAACAACACAAACACAATATCCGTACGTTCAGTCCTTGAGAAGGAGAAGCTGACAGGAGGAAACAACTTCCTAGACTGGCAGAGGAATTTGAGGATTGTCCTCAGGCAGGAGCGCAAGCTTCATGTCATTGATATTCCTCCTCCAGGCCCCCTTCCTGAGGGTGCTACTGCTGATGAACGAGCAGCACGCACAAGGGATGAGAATGATGGAAATGATGTTGCATGTCTTATGTTGGCAACTATGAGTGATGAGCTTCAAACACATCATGTGCATATGGATGCATATACTATCAATGAGCACTTGCAAAGCATGTTTGTAAGCCAAACTCGTCAAGAAAGGTTCAACACGAGTAAGTCACTTTTTAATTGCAAACAAGGGGCAAGTGAACTAGTTGGCCCATATGTTCTGAAGATGATTGGTTACATTGAGTACCTTGAAGCTTTGGGTTTCCCGATTGGTCCGGAAACTGGTATTGACCTAATCATGAATTCTTTGAACAACAAATTCACTCAGTTTGTTGTGAACTATAATATGAATAAATTTGACAAAACACCTACTGAATTGTTGCATATGTTGAGAACATATGAGACCAACATGAAGACAGCTGAACCTGCTCCCATACTGATGGTGGGAAATAAAGGTAAGGCCAAAGGGAAGGGCAAGTGGAAGGGTAAGAAGAAGATTGGATCTGATTCTACACCCAAGCCAAAATCAGGTCCCAAACAGGATTTAAAGCCTAAAGGTGGTGTGGCCAAGGGTGAATGTCACTATTATAAGAAAGCTGGTCACTGGAAGAGAAACTGTCCAATTTACTTGGAGGATCTGAAGAAAATGAAAGCAGTTCAGATTTCTGGATCAGGTATTTATGTTATAGAAGTCAATTTGTCTATTTCTACATCTTGGATATTTGATACTGGATGTGATTCTCACATTTGTATAAATGTGCAGGGCATGCAGAGAAGTAGGACTTTGGCTAAGGGAGAAGTGGACCTAAGAGTAGGCAATGGAGCAAAAGTTGCTGCTTTAGCTGTAGGGACTTATTATTTATCTATGCCCTCTGGGCTTGTTTTAGAACTAGAAGACTATTTTTACGTGCCTGCGATTCGTAGAAATATTATTTCTATTTCTTGTTTGGACAAGAAAGGTTTTTCATTTACAATAAAGAACAACAGTTGCTCTTTTGCTTTGAATGATTTAACCTTTGGTGTTGCGCGTTTATTTAATGGTTTATATATTCTTGATTTAGATAATCGTGTCTGTAATATAGAAAACAAACGACTTAAAATGAATGACTCAAATCAAACATACCTCTGGCATTGTCCTCTAGGCCACATAAATGAGAAACGCATATCCAAATTACATAAGGATGGATACTTGGATAAGTTTGATTTTGAATCATACCAAGAATGCGAATCTTGTTTGCTTGGTAAGATGACTAAAGCCCCTTTCACTGGTAAGGGTCAAAGGGCCACTAAACGTCTGGAGCTAATACATAGTGATGTATATGGCCCAATACGTGTAATGGCTAGAGGAGGCTACTGCTACTTCATAACATTTACTGATGATTTCAGTAGATATGGATATGTATATCTTATGAAGAACAAATCCGATTCTTTTAAAAAATTTAAAGAATACAAGGTTGAAGTAGAGAAGCAAATTGGCGGAGATGCAAGTATTAAGATCTTACGATCCGATCGTGGGGGTGAATACTTAAGCACCGAATTTAGAGAGTATTTGAAAGAGTGTGGTATTGTATCACAACTCACTCCGCCAGGAACATCTCAATGGAATGGAGTTTCAGAGAGGAGAAATCGCACCTTGTTGGACATGGTGCGATTGATGATGAGTCATGCAGATCTTCCAATAAGTTTATGGGGTTACGCTCTAGAAATAGCGGCTTTCACACTTAACCGTGTTCCTACTAAGAAGGTTCAAAAGACTCCATATGAGATATGGAAGGAGAAACGGTCAGGCATGAACTTTATGAAAGTTTGGGGATGTAAGGCGTTTGTGAAACGTCAAGAATCTGACAAGCTTGGACCTAAATCCGAAGAGTGCATTTTTTTGGGATACCCTAATGAAACAAAGGCGTATTATTTTTATAGTCCTTCTGAGCAGAAAGTGTTTATTGCTCGAGATGCTGTCTTCATGGAAAGAGATTTTGTTTCCAAAAGAAACAGTGGGAGAACTATAGATCTCGATGAAGATCGAGAACCGCAAAATAGCATTGAACCTGAAGTGGAACAAGAGCAGAATAATGATAATGCTCAACAAACACAGGTTGTTCATAGATCTGGTAGATTTCGCCATGAGCCAGAGAGATATGGATTTCTCATGACTCAGTGTGGTGATTTGATGCTCATAGATGAAGATGAGCCTCTCACATACCAAGATGCTATGAACAGTCTAGACTCTAAGAGATGGCTTGAAGCCATGAAATCCGAGATAGATTCCATGTACGAAAACCAAGTATGGACTTTGGTTGATCCACCTGAAGGGGTAAAACCCATAGGGTGCAAATGGATTTTTAAGAAGAAAAAGGGCATGGATGGAAATGTTCAGACCTATAAAGCTAGGCTGGTTGCAAAAGGTTTCAAACAAATTCATGGTATTAACTATGATGAAACTTTCTCACCAGTGGCTATGGTCAAGTCTATAAGTATTTTACTTGCCATTGCAGCATTCCATGATTATGAAATCTGGCAAATGGATGTCAAAACAACCTTCCTTAATGGAAGCCTTGAAGAGGATGTGTACATGACACAACCTGAGGGTTTTGTCGATCCAAGGAATGCTGGCAAGGTATGTAAATTGCGTCGATCCATTTATGGATTGAAGCAATCCTCTAGGAGATGGAATATCCATTTTGATGAAATAGTCACAGAGTATGGCTTTGTTCAAAATGAAGATGAACCATGTGTTTACAAGAAGGTTAGTGGGAGCTATGTGGCATTCATAGTAGAATATGTTGATGATATACTACTAATGGGGAATGACATACCTTCTCTAAAGGCTGTTAAGACTTGGTTAGGGAGCAATTTCTCGATGAAAGACTTAGGAGAGGCATCCTATATTCTAGGAATGAAGATCTATAGAGAAAGATCTAGAAGGATGATTGGTCTAAGTCAGATCACATACATCGATAAGGTTTATCATCGTTTTGGAATGCAAAATGCAAAAAGGGGATATGTCCCCGTGTCTCAAGGGATAACAATCTCTAAGGACTAGTGTCCGAAATCATTGGATGAGAAGGACCACATGAATAAAGTTCCATATGCTTCAGCAATTGGATCTATCATGTATGCAATGGTATGTACTCGCCCGGATGTCTCGTATGCTTTGAGCATGACGAGCAGGATACCAGTCTAATCCGGGTGAAGGTCACTCGACGGCAGTCAAGAATATTCTTAAGTACCTGAAAAGAACTAAAAATTCATCCTTGGTGTATGGGGGAGAAGAGAAACTCGTTGTAAAAGGTTACACCGATGCAAGTTTCCAAACAGACAGAGATGATACTGTATCACAGTCTGGTTTTGTGTTTTGTCTAAACGGAGGTGCTGTAAGCTGGAAGAGTTCAAAGCAAGAAACAGTAGCTGATTCTACAATGGAGGCTGAGTACATTGCAGCTTGTGAAGCAGCTAAGGAGGCCGTTTGGATTCGAAAGTTCATTTCTGATTTGGGAGTGGTTCCATCGATACGGATGTGAGTAATATGCTAGTTTCTATGGGTTATGCTCTTGATGCCACTAAATTAGGTGATGTTAGGAGATTGGGCCTTAGAAAAGAATGGAGTTTTCTGTGTGATTCATTTATCAAAGTGTTTTCTGGCAAAATTAGCAATTTTGATGTTGTATCTTACTCACTTGTTCACATGCTTTACATGCTTCTTAGTGATAAGTACTTCAATTTCAGCACTTCTGTTATGTATGAGTTAGGGAGTAAACTAGGGGATATTAAGAAGAGGTCTAAGAATATTTATTATGTAAGATTCTTCATGATGATAGCTAATTTTGTTTTTGAGAATCTCTTAATTGAGAACCCAACAAACAAGTTAGCTTGTTGGGTCCAAGAGAGAAGAGTTATTGCTGATCTAAACATGACAAATCACCACAAGGATGTTCCCCTTGTGTACATGTCAATCATGGAACAGCCTCAGGTAAGTGAGGTAAATATTTCTGTCCCTACTTCTTCCCAACCTATTACTTCTTTACAATCAAATATGGCTATGGCACCTGTAACAGTGACCAAACAGGTGCCTACCCAAGCCATCAAACCAATAGTTTCCAAATCCCAGTCAAAAAAAGCCCCCTCTAGTTTCTTTCAAAAGAAACTAGTTGTAAAATCCACTAAAAGCCAGGAGGGGAGTATGAAGGGAAGTGAGACAGGCGAGGGACAGGGTGAACATCAAAGAAGCCCTAAGAATAAGGTTGGAGAGGTGAGTGCATTCCAGCCTAGCCACACTACAGTTTCCAACAAACTATAGTGTTTAACAAGGATATAAGCTCATTGCTAGTTGCATCCTCCCAAAAGGATGTGACTATTGAACAAAGCTCTCATCCAAGAGTACAGGCCAAGAGGGTTAGGGACACAAGCTCACCCCAAACTTATGTCATAATAAAGAAATCAAAAACTATTTGAGATACACAGGGTGCACGCACTATGCCTACTGCAGTCAAAGACTCAGTTCATGCACCTTCTCAAAGTCAGATTGATATGGCTTCAACAAATGTGGAGTCACAACCAAAACCTTTAGTTATAGAAGCACCTCACACTCAAAACTCGCCAAAAACTCTCTGGATGTGGACATGATTCACACATCATTTCCTGATTCTCCATCTTTAACTCTCATGGAGAAGCCAAAATCTCAAGCAAGTGAACATCATCTTTTAGATGATTTGTTGGCTCACTTTCCATTCCTTTCCGATTCTACTGATTCTACTGTGCAAAATCTCAAATCAATCTCCACAGATTCTACAGTAGTCTCTACTCCAAACTCTGTCATTTCCACTATCTCGATGGATATTGTTCATCTGTCTACCAATGACTGTATCTTGACGGATGTGCTTCATAGCAGTCATCCGTTGAAACTTTCAACTACTATTTTGATGGATGTTTCTCATCCGTTGAGTATCACTGCACCACTCCAAATTTCAACTACAGTTAAAAGTGTAGATGATTTTGTGGTTGTACAGTCACTCTTAGGATTACTAGCATGAGCTGAGTCATCATCCCAGTGACCTTATTCTTAACATGCCATTCATCAATTTTTGTTGTTTCATGCACCATTCCTCTTACTTTGTTGTCATTTCCCCTTATGTCCTGCATTTCCTGGATTTACCTTGCTGCCCTTCTGTTTTCTTCTAATATATAATATATATGGTTTTTCCTGGGGAAAATTTATCACAAAATATTTCACCGCGGGCTGAAAATCGCGTCATAAATTTCACCTTCTGCCAAGAAGATATCACACTAATCCTAAATTTTGAAACCAGTATTGAGCATTATTCCTTCTTCATGATCATATTATTCATCTTAACCTTCTTCCGGAATCTTGACAATTTGTGTTTTCTCTGAATATTGCAAGCGCCAAAGAGTTACAAATTGAAATCAATCCGCTTATCAATTTTTGACCCTACAAATTTGACATAAGTCACTAGTTCCTTATTAAAATAATAAGCAAAAAAGGAGACGGTGATCTATTAAATTTGAATTATTGATTAGTACCGGCGAACGTCCGCTAACAATCAGAGTTGTATATTGAGGATTGAAGAACTCTGTAATATATAACGCATATTCCTGATATCTTCTGTTGCATATCCCCCGAATTTTTAATTGTCTTTATAATATTTTCATCGGGTTAGGTTTTTCACCCCAAAGCAAGCTTTAGGAAAGCCCAACAATGAGATCTAGTCACTAATGCCCAAGGTCCACCTATAATCTCATATTTTTTCAGATTTCTCATTAACAATTGTCTTCCAAATATATAGTCATGACTTACCTCAAATATTCAAACGCGTCTTCATCCCTTGACGAGGACTACCACCAGAATACAAGTTAAGAGATTCCAATATTAGAATTCCAAAGTGTAGGATTATCTCAAAGTTCCCTACTGAGGACAACCCATTGAATACATGAATAAGGCTCCCAAATTATGCACTAAACATTACCTTACTACTCCATTATGTGGATAATTTATAAGAATACAGAGTATGGCTCTTCAATCACCCAGGTAGACCTCGGGAGATTATTGTTCCATTATTTTTTCACTTTTTCCATTTAAAGTGCGCCCTAAGTGGGGTGACCTCCCACGAACACCTGCAAACACATAAAAAAATAATAATATAAGTTTAATGGTGTAAAATCTGTTACATACACTATTTCATTTATTTTTAATTATATAAAGGGGTTGACTGGAAATATTAGGGGACAAGATGGGGGCATAGTGGACTATTCAATTAACTAAAATGGGTAATTCAATTCCCATTTTAAAGTATTGTATATACAAATTTATGTCTCGTGCAATGCATACTTATTTTAAATATTAGTTTTTTAATAACAATTAATATTTATAATGGTTGCGTATGTTTTATTAATTGTCGTATTCTACTTTAAATGAATACTTAAATTTATTTTAAATATTTGTTTTACTTCTACTAGAATTTGTTCACTTTATCTTGGCCCTGAGTTTTGGCTTTTAGTACCTGTAATGGAACCTTGTACCTTGATGGTCATTGGAGTTTTTCTAAAATGTGATTTGTTGGTGTATACCAAATTATTATACGTTGGTGTATACCAATTTTATCCTTTAATGATGTTTGGTTTATACTAATATACTCCTTCCGTTCCATTCATTTCTATAAAGTTTTTTTCAATATTCGACACATATTTTAAGGTGAATATAAAATATACTTCCATAATTTATATTAAAAAATTTATTTTAATGAACTAAACTTTAAACATCAAATTTTTATTTTGAAGAAAAAAATAATTAGAATAATTAATGAAACTATATTTGAAAGGAGCATTAAAATGCATGTCGAGTCCCCTTCCCCTAATGTATACATCTTAGCGGGACAGAAGGAGTATATTTTAAATTTTAAATTATCTTTCATATATTTAAATATTATTATTGAAAAAAGTTATTAAGTAAGTATGTATTGTAATAAGGAGATGCAAATATAAATTATTTTATAATATTGTATTAATGTTATACTCTTATTTATAAATTATTTAATTTAGTATTTAACCAAAGGAATAACATATGGTTAGATTTTAACTTTTAAATCTTATATGCAGAATTTTATTGTTATTTCGAGATCTAATATATTGTATAATATATTTTAAATTAGTGCTCTAATACTAATTTTATTTTGTCGAAGGTTCTTATTTCAGTTTATTTTCAGACATAAATGTTTTATTATCTAAATTTTCAGGAACATTTTACATGCCATTCGGTTAGATAATAAGATTTCTCGAATAAAAGAATCCCCTTCGCGACAGGCAGTTTATTTTGATACAATTCCTCCACATGAAAGTGCTTCTTGATAAAAAAAAATGAATTACTAGATATCGTAAAAAATATTTTTAAATTACATATGACATGTGTTATCTTCCCACGATACAACGACAAAATTATAAAAGGGGGTTGAATGAATTTCGGTTTCTTATTCTTTTCTGAAAAACTTTTAATGTAATATACAACTGTGTTTTTGAATAAGCAAGAAAGCAGATAAAGCTTTTGAAGTATTCTACTCACACAAAGTAAATAAACACAATGTTTAAAAACTTTCTGGTGGATTTGTCTTTCCACCAGAGATGTATATTTCAAGAAATCTATGTGATGCAAATTACATACAACTGCTTACAAGTATTTTCTTACAACTTTTAACTTGGGAGTATTTTCTAAAGATATAACTTGCTAAACTCTTGAGTTCTTACTTGTTATCTAAATACTTTCTACACTTGATACCTATATTGAACCAAGTTTACATGTGCAATAAATAAGAATAATATTCCTAACAGCTGAGTCCATGCACATGCTTTTTCATCTTTATGTCCAATGCAACCCAAGAAAGATATAGCATCTTTGAATGGCCTTGTTTTGCATGAAAATGGAAATGCTTCATTTTTTTCTAAAACTTGTAAGCAGGCTGACACATTCCTTTTGTGCACTATCAACTCATGTGACTCTGTCAGCCTCTGTCAAGTCACTATCAACTGATATCTTGTTGATCATCCGTTGAAACTTCATTATTGTCATCCGTTGAAACTATACTAGTGTCATCCGTTGAAGATTTCTTGTTAGCATTCGTTGAAGCTTTATTTGATATCAGTTGAAGACCTCTTGACTAACTTATCCGTTGAAGGCATATTGAGTCATTTGTTGAAGCTTGTAGTTTAGCATTTGAAGATGTTTCCTTAGCAGTTGATACTCTTTCACTTATATAAAATTACAAGGCATTTTATATCTACACTTAACCCACCTATTTTGTATATCTTGCGAGTAGTCAACATGACTTAGAAATCACTATAACTCCCAAATCCCTCAGTTATCATAGTGTACAGAATGTGCTACACACTTATTAATATAAGTTACTCCTTCAACGGATAGACAGACTGTGATTATCCGTTAAAAGCTTCTAAATGACACTTAACATTTCTACTTAAGGTGTTTTGGTGAGTTATCATCAAGACTACAATATATTCCCAACAACATATCTTTATTACGTTGTGTTCATTATATTTATGGAAATGTAAACTATAGTTGATTGCCATAACATTATTTGTGAATCTTCATTAGAATATTTTCAAAAAATTCTAGCAATTCTCATCTCATAATAAAAGTTTTGAGAATTTTAGTGTTTTTCATCTCCTAGATAAAACTTCTAAGTTTGTCCCTTAACTTATGTACACGTTTTGTACAAGGTTATACATAAACGTTTAATTAATAAAAGTTAGAATCATCTATCAATTCCTTAAATTGATTCAGATCGTAATTAGTATGATACATATTCTGAAGTAAATTATTTTTTTACTTCTATGTCTGATCTCTATACAAATTACCAAGAAAATGAGCAACTAATTTATGCTATATAAGTAAATAAATTGACCTTGTGTAAATATATTAGAATATAATTTCTCATTGAAAGATACGAGAGATATTACACAAAAATACCTCACAATTAAATTAAAAAAGCGCGCACACACACATATACTACTCAAATACTACATTTATAATAGGATTTTAGAGTTGATATTTCATTCTCAATGGTGTGTTATATTAAGTGACGTATTAGAAAGAGAGTCCAACATATCATCATTGAATTCGACGAAATTCATTCTAATTATTTATAGTTGATGTTGTGCAAGACATGCCTCTACATAACAAGACTAAGTCACTTTGACAATCCTAAAATTTAGTTGTATGATAATCTTCTTGTGTTTTGTAATTGTATTTCTTGAGTCTGTAAAAGTGTTAAGAAGATTAGACTGGAGGATTTTTCTATGAACATCCATCAAGGTAAGGAATAAACTCTCGAAGAAGATCAAGCCTGATCATGTCTTAGAGAGAAGTGTAGAATATTTGAATTGAATAATGTTATTTTAGGAAAAATATTTTAAGTCACATATTGAAAAGTCACAGATCAAGATGTACAGATATGTCTATCGAGAAGTCAGAATTACTTGTGGAGAAGTCACTCTACTTGTAGAGATGTCATTCTACTTGTAGAGATGTCATTCTACTTATAGAGAAGTCAAAACTGCATGTAGAGGAGTAGAGATGTCGACAAGTCAAAACTGCATGTAGAGAAGTGGAGATGTCGACAAGTCAAAACTACATGTAGAGAAGTAAAGATGTCGACATGTCAAAACTGCATGTAGAGAAGTGGGGATATCAACAAGTCAAACTGCATATAGAGAACTAGAGATATCGATAAGCCAATCTACATATCGACATGAGACATCTCTACACACTAAGGAAGATCTCGATAACAGCTCAAATTTAAAGAATACAACCAACTTGAAGATTCAAGATTTTCAGTCAACGGACTATTTTATCACTAAAACGGAAAGTCTACAAATGCAGCTTGAAGAATGCAAGATCAATGGCCAAGATGCACTTGACAAAACAGGGTCACATGCCTGTTAGATTGTATACAGATTTGTTGCACTTAAAGTGGAAATAGGCAAAAGGGCTTTAAAAATATGTTAGTCCATTTTAGTGCAATTTCTATAAACTGTGCATGTTGATCTATAAAATATGTCACAAGTCCTTTATTTAGTAGTAACAAAAATAGATCTAGAAATCTTGTATTCTCTCAAGAGAAGTAGTAGAGTTCTTATTATTCAAGAACACATATTTGTAGCACAATTAATTTGATTTAATATAAATCAAGTGAATTTTGATAATTACTTGTGTTTGTTGCATTGAGTTATTTATCACTGAAAAATCACAACTAGTTGTTGAAGTTCCGTAACCTAAACACAATCTGATTTTCAAGATAGTAAAAACCAAGAAACACATTCACCCCCCTCTGTATTGCACTTCATACCTAACAGTTGATCATAATTATTTTTAATAATATAAATAAGTTTTGAACATAAATAATGATTAAATATATCAATAACATGAATTTGTAATGACTTAAGTACCTAATCACTTAAATTTGATAGAAAGCTATTGGTTTAACCCATCAGGATTACTTCCAATATCCCTACTTCCAATATCCCCTCAAATAATGATGAATCTTATGTGAAAATAATGTATATATCTCTTAACACTTCAAAATAAAACACACCCACCCACACATATATCTTCATGTATAAAAAACTAGTGAAAATCATATCTATTAAGTAATTATGCTCTTCACAGCCTCTCAATATCACCATCACAACCTCTCAATATCACCATCACAACCTCTCAATATCATCAGTGACCTCTTTTGATTCAGACATGTTTCCATTAAATCTATAATCGTAACTTTAGTAGTGAGGTACATGAATATACATTCTTGTATTTGTATATACATAACTTTTTCTAATAATCACCACTTCAAATATTTCAATATATCAGAGATAATATTACATTGAGAATGGAATATCAAAGAAAAAATATTTTAATAATATGAGTTTAATGGTGACAAACATATTACAAATATTTCGTTCATTGTTAAATGTGTCATAAAGGGGTAGATTATAAACATTATGGAATAAAAGAGGTATAATGGACTTTTCATATAACTAAATTGGATCATGCAGTCCTCATATTAAAGGATTATTTCATATACCACCTTAAAACATGTGTGATACAACAGTATTTCAAATATTTATTTTTTATTTTATTTTATAATTATTTTTGTAACTTTTTAACTATAATGATTTTTTTAAAAAATAATTAACATAGATAAATCAAGTTTGAGATAGATGTATTAAGTTAAATAACTAGATGTGTTTTGAGTATTTTAATGAGATTGGGTTTATAGATGAATTCATGTTATAATATGTCTTAAATAAGATTCTCAATATGTGCATATATTATTTTTTGGACTCAGGTAGTTAACTTAGTATTGAAGCTCGATTACCCCCCAATGTATTGTACCAAAAAAACAAGTATCATACTAATCGATTACCAAAATTTAATATTTATATTATAATAATATAAATACCAAAATATATAGATCGATAGATTAGACATCACATCTGAAAATATTTTAATAAAACGGGCAATGAAAAATATATACACATGTAAATATAAAAGATAATTAATAAAATATAAACTAAAATTATAATAAAAACTGAAAACGTAATAAAAAGATTATTCTCATCCTTTTCACGTGACTTTCACCCGAGCAATGCTCCTCCACCCTCTCATATACTTTCCTTTAACCTGTTTATGATTTCAAAACTACCATATGTCTTGGTGTTACTAGGTATAATCAGTGTTCTAAAAATCGGTCTAGGCGGCCGCCTAGGCGCCGCCTAGGCGCTAGGCGGATGGAAAACGCCCGGAGAAGTGGCTAGGCAGGATTTTAGACGTTTTTTCGAAAAGTCGGTCAACCTCGGATTAAAGCGGGTCAAAATCCGCCTAGGCGGTCCAAACCGGCCAAAAAAATCTTTAGGAGAGTACTTACAGAGTTACGCGATACCCAAATTAAGCTCCTGTTTCCCTAATTCTCTTCGCGGCGATAGGTAAGTTCTTCAAGTTCTCATCTCTATTTCACAAATTGATATGGTTAATTACATCCCCATTTTTAGTTTTCTTCACCAATGCTTATAATGTATTGTATAAGTATATATCTGTACCATTGTGGCTTGTAGGCTTGTATAGATTCGACGATTCGTTGATTTTTCATTCGTTATATACTTATATTTAAATGGGTTAGTGTTCTTGTGTTGTTAATTGATTTGTATTTTCTTGTTGTTGCTTGTTATCCGTTATATCTTGTTAGTTGTTTCTCGACAAACAAATTAAGTTATGATTTTTGTGTTATGTTTGTGTGTATAGAAAAATGGACAATTCCTCTACACCTGCATCTAATTCAGAAGCTGTTGGTTCAGTCACCTCTTTAAAAAGAAAATCTGATGATGTTGGTTGGGAGTTCTGTGAACTAGCAGTTACAAATGATCCAGACAAAGTGAAGTGTAAACTATGCAATAGAGTGATCAGTGGAGGTGTCCATCGGCTAAAACAACATATTGCCCATATTAAAGGAAATGTGGCCTCTTGTCAAAAAGCTACTCCAATTGACAAAGCAAAGTGTATGCAAGCATTACTTCATCAGAAAAAGAAAAAAGAAGAAAAGAGGGAAAAACTTCAAGAATTGCAGGAGCGTGTTAATATTTCTGAAAAAGGCTCAAATGAAGTTGAGATTCTTGAAAGTTGTACGACACCATATTCGCTCGGTCCCATGGATAGCTTTGCCAGGCCAATATCTCCGGCAGATTCATTGGTTGAATCTCGCAAAAAATTGAGACAACAAAATATTAATGATGTCCTATTTAAGAAAAGGACTAGTGAGGTGCATGCGTACTTGGCAAGCTGGGTGTATGAATCTGCAATACCTCTATGGGGATTGGAGACCATCTATGGGCTTTGTGTATGGTGAACTTAAGGATGCTAAAAAAGAAATCATCCGTATTTGCAAAGGTGCAGCAGATATGTACGAACCCATTCTTGATATCATAGAGTCCAAATCTAAAGGTCGACTTGATTGTCCATTACATCTTGCTGGCTATCTATTAAATCCCTACTTTTTCTATAGAGATGATGAAGCTCAAACGGATCCAAAATGCATGGAAGCTCTACTAACTTGTGTTGAGTCCTTTTTTCCCGATGATTATGACAAACAGAATTTGGTATGTAATCACGAGCTTTTAAAGTACAAGGCAATGGAGGGAATATTTGGAAGAAAGTTAGCTATTTCTGGAAGATCAAACAATAATGATACTTTTAATCCTGGTAAATGTTATAACTTATAAGTTATAAGTATTTAGAATTTAGATTTATGTTATCCTATACTTCTATACTAATTCTTATATTAAATTTTTGGTTTAGTTTCTTGGTGGTCTAATTATGGATCTGAAACACCGAATCTGCAATCTATGGCGATGAAAATACTATCACTGACTACAAGTTCTTCAGGCTGTGAGAGAAATTGGAGTACTTTTGAAGGGGTAAGAATTTAACTATACAGTCTATAATTCATTATTATCATTCACATTTAATTTGGTTTAATCTTATGATTTATAGATTCATACGAAAAAAAGAAATAGACTCGATGCTAATAGAATGAGAGACCTTGTGTATGTTCAATTTAATTCGAAACTTCTCAATAAAAAGAAGAAGAGGGAAGCTCATGATATTTTATTAGCCGATGATGCTAGCATGGCTCAAGCATGGATTGTAGAAGCAGATGAGGAAGATTTTGAATCTCAGGGGTCTACTAGCATTGTAGATGAAATATTTCGAGATCTTGATGAAGATAATTTTGAATCGGATGCTGAAGAAGTTAATACAGAATTAACATTCGAAGAAGATGAGGAAATTAATTGTCACTGGTGAATTAAATAGTAAGTATTAAACTATTAGTGTAATTTAATATTAGTTGTTGTCTATAGCCCGTAAATCTATTTTTGTTTCCCTTTGTTCTTGTTAAACTATAGACTATAGTACTGCAGTACTGTGACAATTGATAGCAAAACATTATGTTCCACTTTAATCTATCTTGTAAGTTTGTTATGACTTATGTGATCAATGCTTGAATGAATGAAAAAAGGCTTGTCAAATGTTATATTTTGTAATAACATATATATAATTAATTTTATAAAATAAAAATAATATTTATATATGACCGATTAATGCTCCGATTAATCCTTCCGATTAATCCCCGATTTCCCGATTAATCGCTAGAAGGTACCCTAACCGCCCTGGGATGCCTAGCGATTTCTTGAACATTGGGTATAATACATTCTAACAACATCCATCATAAATTTCAGCCTATCCCCGCCTTTTTATAGTTTTTAAACTCAATCAGTTCTACACACATTTGTTCACTATTGTATAAAATAATTAAAAATAGCCATTGAAATAAAAAAAATCATATAATCAGCAAACATTCCATTGTATCTATTTATTTTCATCATAAATGACCAAATTATTAAATATCAGATTATTTCCATCAATTCACTTATTAGTAGCAAAAATCAAATATTTATGTTGTACAAATCACTAATTTATGTAAACTAAATCAACGTTTTTGGTGATTCAAGTATTTGTAAGTAATGACTGATATGTGTAAACTGATAGCATATATAAAGGTTTTGATAATTGAAGAAGAATAATTATAAGGTTTGGAATAAGATGGCAGGAGTGGTATATGAAAAAAAGGGAAATAATAAAGAGATTTTGATGTACAACAACATTATTAAATATTTATTGATAGGCGATGTTATTACATAAATATATCTGAAAAGGTAATGTAACAACACATATGAAAGAAGACATATAATAGCATACACGTTGTCGTGATCGGTCTAAAGAAATAAATATGAATTTGGGCCAAAAGATATAACTTATATTGGGTTGGGCTAGTTTAGATTATGATGGGTTTTTCCGGTTTTAAGCTTTTAATTTAATTTAGATTCTAGTAGAGTAGAACTTTATATACTCTTTTATATACTAGAAAAGGCATATGACAACAAATAATTATCCATCTTATCATTCTTATGTTACTTTTTTGTATTTAAAAGTATCGAGAATCAAAATATTACTATTACATTATAGAATATCTTGTAACGTACAACCTTTTTATCAGATATATTATTTCGAGTTTATTTCTTTTTATATTCTCTCTCTTTCGGCCTCCATCTATATCTCAATTACATCTCTGCGGCTCACCATTCACGTTCAATTACCATTCAAACTAGCACTGCATCACCATCACCTCGTCGGCGGGTATAGAATTATTTATTTACATATTAGTTGTTAATGTTTATTTTCTTACATTTTATCGGTATTTTTTTTACAGTGATAATCAAGAATAAATACGAAAATAACGGAGCACCGTCACGATACATCGATTTCCCTATATCAAATCAAGATCTTAAACATTTCAGTCATTTATTAAATTTCGGTAAGATTTATTTTCCTCGATGAAATTGTTTTTACTTGATTTTACTTACAAAGTTACTCTTACATGAAATGTCCATTAGTTGTCGGAAAGAATGTTATATATATGATTTTCATTTTACTTTATTTTCTTCGCTTTTAAAAATTATTTTTTTTGACCGGGCTTTTGAATTTATATTTGATAACCAATGGCTGGTAATAACAAACTATAAAATGTCTGAATCGAATTTAAACGTATGAATCTAAAGTTTACTTGTTCTCATATCGCACGTTATGTATTCAAGATTAATTTTATACTAGTCTTTCTTCATTTAAAAAGTTAATGTTTTGTTTATTTTCTGAAATTAGTTTTATAAGAATTTAATGCCTTTTTTACACATATTTGACTTGTGAGCAAGTGGGTAAATGAGGACAAGTCGAATGTGAACTTATATAAAATTTCCACGTAACGAGTCTATTCTTATGATCGAGTCTATTCTTGTATTATTAAGCAAAATCTTTTATATTCGAAATTCGCTTCATTTGGCAATTACATTTTAAAATTTTGTGCAGTTTCGCTTTGTTTATAAATATATAAATCATCTCGAGCTCGGACTGAATTTTTAAAAATTAATATTAAACCATTAATAAGCAGTGTCAACTAAATATGTTATCCTAGTTGTGAGTGATTAATTAAAAAAGTAAATAAATAATACTTCGAAATTTATTATTTAATCTTACGAACATATTGCATACAAACGAGGTTATATCATATATAAATTTTTAAATAGAAAAATTTAGAATTATTAGCCTTTAATTGATCATTGAGATCTTAATTGATAAAGATTGCAAGGCACATTAGCTTCTCACCCCAATGTCTCTTGTCTACGCAAATCATCAGGCAAATAGGGAGCTAAATTACGTTATATATGTAAATAAATTGATTTTATCAATTAGGATGAGAACTTACATTATATATAGGAGTATATGTAAATAACTTACTTATAAATGTAAAATTAATTGACCCTAAGATTTTTATTAAAAAGATATGAAAGATACAACAAACAATTAAAAGAGTATTCTACATTAAATCAATCTCTCATTCATTCCCTTAAATTTCTCCTTGTATATTAATAGGACTAAACATAACTGATCAATATCTTAAACCCAAAACCCTAGCGTCCGTTCTCTCTGTATTCTTAGTTTTTAAGCTTCTCTTTTGGTTTAACATGGAGTCTAATACTAATATTAACAGACCTTTTCTTGGTTTTGTTAATCCCAGTGAATCAGACAACATGTATCCTGTTAATGTTCCTCATGCACTGCCTGAAAGCTTGTTGGATGATTTTACTCGTATGAATCTGTCTGGATATTCTCATCAAGCTCAAGACAATAATGTCCACGGTGGCATGGGATCTTTTCTTGGAATCAACAATAACAATAACTATGGCCGTCATGTTGTTGATTCTCCTCGTATGGTTCTTGATTCTGCAACAGACATGCAGAGGATGTCTGTTCTTAGGGCACAAGCTCAGGCTATGATGCAGAGGCAGTTGATGTACTTGCAAGGTAGTGGTAATATGGATTGTGTTGCTAATTCTGGTTTTTTGTATAATGGCATCCCGAATGTTATCACGAATGGTTTCGAGGCTCCTGCGATTCGTCTGAATCGAGGCAATGATTATGGTGGTTATCTTGCTCCAAATACTAATGTGTATTTGCGCGATAATGGGAGGGCTAATGTTGATAACATGTTTGTGTATGATTATTTGATGAACAATGGGAATGGCATTGTTAGTGCTAACAATGGTGTGAACAATGTTGTTAGTACTAATAATAATTTGAGGAATCATCGAGCTTCAACGGTGCAGCGTGAACAGACATTTGGGTATTCGAGTATTGAAGAAGTGAGGGGGAGTATTTATAAACTGACTAGGGATCAGGCGGGGTGTAAGTTCTTGGGGGAGAAAATTGAGAAAGGAAAGCCAGAAGATATTGAAATGATTTTTGTGGAGATTAAGGATCATGTGCGTGCATTGATGGTGGATCAGATGGGGAACTTTGTTATGCAGAAGTTTTTCGAGTTTTGTAATCAGGAACAGATGAATGCGGTGCTTATGTCTGTGATTAATGATAGTCGCAGCCTATTGTCTATGTGCCTTGATATGCATGGGTATGCTTTTCTTCAAACTATGCTACATTGTGTTAATTACTTTGTATTTATGCAATTGATATTCTATAATTGTGTTCTTGTTACAGGTCGACAATCTAATTAGTATTCAATATTTATTCAAATAATGGTAAATTGGTGATCAGGAAGTAGATGATCATAAGATTTCTTGTTTACTGAAGTTTTGATCTTCGATTATCTGCAGAACTCGTGCTGTGCAGAAGATGGTGGAGAATCTGAAAACTCCTAATCAGATGGCTTCATTTGCTTCAGTTTTGAAGCATATCACTCTTCCACTCATCAAAAGTGTGAATGGTCATCATGTAATCCAGAATTGCCTGAAGTTCTTCACTGATAAAGATCACATCAAGGTAAATAGTTTTTCTCATTGTATCAGTTTTCTTGGTAAAAGGATCAACATTCTATTGCAAGAAGGGCTAGAAAAGAAAAAAGAAATGCATGCTTAATGGTAAAATCTAATTCTGATGCCGAAATATATATCATACAGATTTCAGCACATTAGAACAATCAAGAACTTTAGAATAGAAAAACTTAAATAAATAAACCCGAGAACCATCAAGGTTCAACAGATTTCAGCATATTAGTATACTGAATCTCCGTCTTATCTGTATAGTGATTCACCTTGGAATTCCTTCATTCCAAAATTCAACTTGAGGGTAGTTTTAATTTATATGAATAATACTACTTCAATGTCATAATTTTCCTTGTAGGTTCATAGTTCCCCACTGAGGTATATTACAATAGGTCATCTCCTTTATGAAATTGCAGGCATAGGGACATTGTCCTATACGGTGACACATGATATCTTAATAAACATGCATGTTAAGTTAGACATCTTAGCAAAAATTAACAATAACTTAGATTAAGCTTGAATTTTTGAAGGACTTTGCAAACTAGGCGTCTTCCTACTTTTATCTCATTCTTGCTTCTTTCTTTATTCTCACATATTTATTTCAAATCATAAGTTTGACTCGTGTTTGATTTTTAAATTGGTCGAAATGTCCATACTTTAGTCAAAGGATCTGACACGAAGTAAGTGTCGTGTCCGAGTATTCAAGTGTCGGATACGGGTAAGGTGGCCTATATTGAAGAGTCGGAGTAACTTATCTGACATGTTCAGCATTGTAATAAAATTAGTCTATCGATTGACCTTGTGCTAGTTCAGTAGTTCTCGTTGTTTGTTCAAATCTCTAATTGAAATCTTCTGTAAAAACAGAGGAGTAACAGGTAGTAGTAGTTCAATATGCAGTCACATTGCTAGTTCATCTTTCACTCAACTTATATTCATTTAATTTATCTGCTATTTGTTTAAGAATGATAATCAAACTTCTGGTTTAGGGCCGCATCCTCCCATGACTAATAAATATGTCCTTGGTTTTCTCAGCCTATTCTAGATGTTGTAGCTGATAACTGTATTGAGATTGCGATGGATAAGAGTGGCTGTTGTGCATTGCAACATTGTGTTGGATATGCTGAGGGAATGTATAAAAAGCGCCTCGCGGATCAGATAACATCTAACGCATTACTCCTCTCAGAACATTCTTTCGGGTTTGTACCAAAATAACTCTAGTAAATTATATCCTAACATGACAATGTTGTTATGTAATACTTTTTTTCTGTTCACGCACTTCAGGAACTATGTTGTGCAATTTATACTGGGGCTGAGGTTGCCACAATATACGGCAGACATAATCAGACAACTCAAAGGGAATTTTGTGTATCTTGCGATGAATAAGTATGGCAGCAATGTGGTTGAAAAATGTTTGAAGGAGTCAAATGATGATCAGATATCTGAGATTATTAATGAGCTTGTTTATAGTAAAGACTTTCTGATGCTTCTTCAAGATCAGTATGGGAACTATGTTGCTCAATCTGCAGTAGGAGTTGCTAAGGTATACATATGCCGTACTCTTTTCTTTAATCAAGTGTGTCTTGTCCTTGCTTGATAGTTGATTCTATGAATTGTTGGCACCTCTTAATCTTGTGGCAATAGATTACAAACAGTGAACTGAGAAGATTCATTTTTCTTTCGTGTATACTAAATCAGGACAAACAGAAGATCATACTGGTACATGCGATTCAAGAGCATTATCCGTTCATCCACAGCCATCCTCATGGAAAAAGGGTACTTTCACGAGTCAAATCACTGAGCAAGAACCATGCATAAGTCCTCCTGTTATTGCAACATATTACATATATATCAATTATAGTAGTATGGTCTGCTTTCTAGTTCTCAGAACTTGGCTTTGTGTTCGACCTTAGAATTGAGTTGTTTGTTAGATGTAGTTTTGGTGTTGTTAAACCTGTGATGTAACGCTTAAATTGTGGTGTGTAGCTTATAGTTGTTGCCTTGTTGGATGGCCATGTTATTGTGTTTTTAGCAACAATGTATCTGCAGTATGCTTGTTATAAAGATTAAAGGAGAACTATATTTTTGTCTTCATAGGTGTAGCTTCCGTTATTTATTTCTTTACAGCCAAACATGGGAGCTTTTGCTGCCATTTTCAGAATGACTCTGATTCTGATTAACCGGTTAAAGCTCTGTTTGGCATTGCTGTTAAAAATTATTGTGTTAGAAAAAGTGCTATTTAAAAGGTATTCTTGTAAAAATCAGATGATTGTTTGGTAATTTTTTTGATATGTATATGTTTTGATGCAAAAAATTAAAAATAATAAAGTTTTTGATAAGGTTTGACGGTGAAATCAGCATCTGATTCCCGTAAAAGTTGAAAAGCAGTTTTTTATAACCGCATGGGGTAACTTGCTTTCTCTAAGGTCCCATTTGTTTGGCCATGAATGCTTCTGAATCACTTCCCTCCTGACCGAATCATATATTAAGTTCATTTGTTTGGCACCTTTTTGCATATGAACGATTTATATTTTTTTTAGCCATTCATGTAAAAAACTGTGGAAGAATGGTTCATGGGTGATGCTAGCTGCTAGCTTTCCTTTCTTATCCCCTTCTTATGTAAATTTTTATATTTTTATTATTAACTATTATTTTGACATCATATTATGTATGATCCTACACTAATATTTAAATAAGTTTTTTGATATAAAATAATTTTGCTAAATGAATACAAATTTTATAAATAAATAAAATTCTTTGACTTTAAAAATTGTCATTTATCAAAATTTTATCTATCATCCAACACGTTGATATATTTTGTTTGCAACTGATTAGTTATATTTAACAATTAACAATTATTCTAAGTTTTAGTATTTTAATAATACATATTTTCTCCACATCCAACATGCAGAAATACCTAGATTCTTAGATTTTGTAAAATTTAAGACTTATCTTTTGGAAAAATTATTAGCAAAATTTTCATTCAGAATTCATAAAAAATTATGTACCAAACAATTTTATTCATTTAATATTCAGAATTTTGATTCATTCAGATCATTCAGAATTATTAATAACTTAGATGTAAATGATTCAGATTTGCCAAATGACCCCTAAGAGCAGTTTTTAAGCCAAAAATACTTTTTCGAAAAATAGCTTTTGAATTTTAACAAATAATTTTTTAACCGTTTTGCAGCAAAAAACTGCAGACAGCAACGGGAATACCAAACACGCTTAAATCTGGTACTGAATCTGTTTTTTTCTCCTGCATTGCTCTGTATTATACTGATGTGCCAATAATATTATTATTAGACTATAGTTTTAGGAGATGATCTTCTTTGCTTAATTAGCCAACCCCTTCAAATGGGATTGTTGTCTTTTATTTATACTAAGTCCCAAATGGGCTCAATCCTTACAATGTGGGCCTTCTTGGGCTTTACATAATGTATTGTAATTATTCTAACTATAATTCCTTTGGGCCGTCTTGTCCTGGTCCAACATTAGTCCCCCTCCTTGTTTTACGCAATATCTTTAGATTTGCGTTTTCGTGCTTTCCACCTTTGCGTTTTGAATTCCGAGATTTTTGTCTTGATATCTGAATAAAGTTAGTGACCGGACAGGATAATAAAATGAAGGGAAAAATCAGTGAAAAAACGAACAAACGAAGCAAAAGAAAAATAAGAAATAACTATTAATTCGAGATAGGAGTCAACTGTGTGTGCCCGAAAAAAGAAAGGAATTAAACGCAATGCCTTTTTTTTATCTTGTTGTTGTTCTCTCTCCTTTCTTTTTCTTTCTTTTTTTTTTTTTGGAAGGTATATATCCGTTCATGTGTGTTTCTGAATTTGTTTTTCCAGGTTTTTTTTTTTGCAGATTTCCGGGCTAACCTCTTCGACTTCCTCTCCAGGCATCTAAAAGGGGATTGCTGCGCGTTCTTGGCTCGCGTTGTAAGTCGTCTACTCTCTCTCTCTCTTCCTTTTCCTTTTTATCTGCGGGTCGGTCGTGTTTATCTGTAGTTTACCAATTTATAATGGCCGACTTTCATTCGTCGTCGTCGTCGCATAGTGCCACCAATCGGGACCCCGGGAAGCGACCGTTAGAGGAAGGTGACGAGGAGTCTGTTTTGAACTTGGATAATCTAGAGATCCCGGACCTAGGTCAGTGTGGATCTTTTGATTTCTTAGGGAGCGATGAGTTTTTGAAGGGGGTGTCTCCAGGTCCTATGCCCTCTCCACCCCTAAGTCCTCGTACCCTGGAACTTAGGAATAGAACGGTCGAGGAAAGTCTTCGGCTAGGTAGGATCGAATTTGAGAGCAAACCTAGTCTAAACTATCTTAGTTATTACATCACCGTCGACCCCCCTGCGAGTAAGTTGGAGAAGTATATCGACCTGTCTAACGGCTACCGGTATCGAGTGCCGACAGCAGATGAGAGGGTTTGGATGATGCCCGAGTTCGGGATGCATGGGGTTGCGATTATAATGTTTCAGTTTGGTCTTCGTTTGCCAATGCATCCGTTCTTCCTGACGATGTATGAGGCTATCGGTTGTGGTTTAGGGCAGCTGACACCGAATTCTGTTGCTCAGTTAAGTGGTTTCGTGGCGCTGTGCTGTGATAAGGGTCGATCACCGACTCTGAAATTGTTTTTCTCTATTTATGGTGTGCGGTACTATGGTGGTCAAGTATATTTCGACTCCCGACATCGAAGGATGAAGATTGTTAGTGTTAGGTCATCGAACTCCGGTTATCACTCGCAATGGTTGTACGTTGGGGGTCCTGACTTGGAATTTGTAAAGCCTTGCGGGAAAGTTAGTCAGGGCACGATTGATTATTTAAATAACATGGAGAAGCACGATACTGCCTACCTCGATGAGTTTCATGGGTCGAGGACATGGTATACGCACTTAGATTTGAAGGACTCTGGATTTTTAGGGATGCACGATTGTAAGGGGGATGTATTAATTGTTATTGCCCTTATTTTGTTTACGTACTTAGTTTTTGTACTTGTCATCGTCGGCTCTTGATTATTTTAATTTTCGTAAGTGTCTATATATAGGATGGCTGACTTGTTGTTTTGTTTGTTTCTTTGTAGTGGAAGGCGCTTCACTTAAAAAGGTTTTAGACGGTGGGATTTGAGGAGGAATGGACAAGGCAATGATGTTGTTGCTGCAGCATGCCGCGAGGAAGCCTGCTGATGCGGCCAGGGCTGGACCGTCGGGGGTTCCTCATTCAGTTTCTATTGAATTGCTCGATGAGCAGGGAAACAAGGTAATTGAAGAAAATGAGAGGGTTGTCTCAGATCTCGTCCGCGTGGAAGGTAACCCTCGAAAGCGGTTTCGGAGCGAGGATGATGAGGTAGCTGTTGGAGGACGGGGGTGCGGGGTCGAGGGTGTGAACAAAACTGTGGCCACTGCTGGAGAAAGGGTTTATGGAAAGACCGTCGACCCTCGATCGAAGAAAGAGGTGATGAGGGTCGAGATTCAGCCCACGGAGCGATGGACGGGGGGATCAACCGTGCCCTTGAGAGCACTTAATCTCTTTAACTTACCTCAGGATTTGGTTGCTTATGACGGGAGGAAGCGTGAGGATCTTGTTGATCGATGTAAGAGCCGGGCTGGGAGGGTACGCGCATTCCCTTCTCTTTCTTTTTTATGTGCATGTTCCTTTGTTTTCATGTTCGGTCATAGTCGTTTATAGTCATAGTTGTCGACCCTGTTTTCATGTCCCCCCCTTCTTCTTCTTTTTTGCAGTTTCTTTCCGATTTTATGCATATACTGGAGGATTACAAGGCTGATGTTGATGGTGAGGCTTGTTCTAAGCTCGAAGCTGAAGTTGCTGCCTTGAAGGTGGAAAAGAAGAAGATTGCGGTGGGATTTGCGGAACTCGAGCATAGGGTGGCTGATTTGTCTAAGGCAAATTCCGCATTGTCGAAAAAGGTTGCTGAGATGGAGGCTACTGATCAGGTGTCGAGTGGGAGGATACGAGAACTCGAGGGTCGACTGCTCGAGGTGGAAAAGGAGCTTGAAGAGGAAAAAGGCAAGCGCCAAGGCTTGGTTCGACAGGTCGAAGGAATGGATGGCTCCTACAAGTTGATTGTGAAGTAAAATGAAGATTTGAAGAAAGAGGTAGAGAAAGCTGTTGAAGATATCGCTGGTGCTCTGGGCGACGGTTATGGACGATGTCTTCGACGGATGGAAGAGGCTGGTATTGCCGTCGAGGGACATGACTTTGATGACTATCTTCGTGACTTGGCATCGAAGGGTGATAACGCATGAAGGCAGGGTATGCCCTGTGGTTTTTTGTAATCGAATTTGAGCATTTTTATGTGTTTTAAGAGTTTTATTGATAACACCGGATGATGGATTTGTAGGAAGTATAAGGTGTGCGATCCATTGTTTAAGTTTATTTCCATATTGTAAGCAGTTACGTATTGGCTGGTTTTACCATCTATTTGTCTCGAGTTTGAAATATTAAGCCGTTTATCAAGT
Organism: Apium graveolens; assembly: GCF_009905375.1. Classification (NCBI taxonomy): domain Eukaryota; kingdom Viridiplantae; phylum Streptophyta; class Magnoliopsida; order Apiales; family Apiaceae; genus Apium; species Apium graveolens. The sequence continues at coordinate 8,082,253 of NC_133655.1, forward strand.
TCGTATTCGAGTGTTTACATTATGAGATAGATTTTATTGCCCAGACCGTCGTCGTGAAGAGGCTGTATAAACATTTGCCTAAAAATGAATGATTTTCGAGTCTCCGATTATTGGAGTTATATATTTTTTTAGTTAAGTAAGGAACGAAAAAAGTGAAAGTCTGTGCTTTTTCCAAGTTAAAGGAATTTGTTCATCATAACCTAAATACCCCTCGGTGGGAGCCTCGTAACGACCCCTGTTACATCGAGGGTTTGTCTTTGAAATGGCATTTACTGCCTCAAGATAACAAGTTACAACTGAGATTAAATTATTGATAGAACTTTTTGAGGTGAATTCCATTCCAGGCATTTTTGATGGGTTTCCCGTCGAGGTGCGCAAGCTCATAGGTCCCCGTACTTACAAGTCTCGAGATCCAATAAGGGCCTTCCCAAGGTGGTTTGAATTTTCCTGAGACAGTGGGTTGTGATGTTGCGGAATCTCTTAAGACAAGGTCGTTGACCTTGAAGTCTTTGGGTTTAACTTTTTTGTTGAAGTACCTTGCAGTTTTTTCTTGTTGGGCAATCATCCGCATTCGGGCTTCTTCCTTTGTTTCTTCTAACAGATCATTGTGAAGGCGAAGTCCGACGAGAGATAGAGCAGGATCGAATACGTGGACCCGTGGTGAGGTGAGACTTATCTCGACAGTTATGACAGCATCGACTCCGTATGCAAGTCGGAAGGGAGTTTCGCCCGTCGCACTTCGGGGAGTCGTCCTATACGACCACAATACATTCGGGAGTTCGTCGACCCAACATCGGGGTATTTCTTCAATTCTTTTCTTCAGGCCTTGTAGGATGGTTCTATTTGTTACATCTGCTAGTCCATTTGCTTGGGGGTATGCTACAGATGCTTTGATATGCTGGACTTTTAATTCGAGCAGGGCCTCCTCAAATTGTTTTCCTACAAACTGAGTGCCATTATCAGAAACTAAGATTCTGGGGATCCCAAAGCGAAAGACAATGTATTCCGTAAAGAATTCTATCATCTCTTTTTCTCGAATTTTAGCAAGGGGTTTTGCTTCGACCCATTTGGTTGCGTAATCCACAGCGACTACGATGTATTGGCACTGATTTTTGGACCTTGGAAAGGGACCCATAATATCTATTCCCCATTGGAAAAAGGGGCATGGGCTGAGAATAGAGTTCAGCTCAGTTGTGGGTCGACGGTTTATATTTCCATGCAGCTGACATGCTTGACATTTCTTGACGTAATCTTCACAATCTTTCCGGATTGTAGGCCAGAATAGGCCTTGTCGGATAACTTTGAGGGCTAATGTTTTCCCTCCTAGGTGCTCTCCACAGATTCTCATATGTATTTCTACGATCGCTTGGAGGACCTCTTCTGGAGACAAGCAACGGAGTAGAGGCTCAGAGAGGGCACGTCGGTATAACTCCGAACCCACAACACAGTAGTTCCTGGCTTTGAACATGAGAGCGCGGGCTTCAGACTTGTGCTCGGGCAACTTGTTGTCGATAATGTACTCAAGGAAGGGTTGGCGCCAATCGAGCCTAGCCTGGATTTGATTGACTGATACTTCGTCGATAGAGGGGATCTCCAAAATGTCGACGTATGTTGGGCTGAGATTAGTGGGGAGGTTGGAAGAGGCTAGTTTGGCTAGAGAGTCGGCCCACTGGTTCTCCTCCCTGTCGACGTTTGACATTTTCCATGAAGGGAATTTGCTAAGAAGCTCTTGTGTTCTTGTAAAATATCGGGCCATCCTTTCATTATGCGTCTTAAATTCGCCACTTATCTGTTTGTAAACCAACTGAGAATCCCCAAATATGTCAATGACCTCTACTTCGAGATCGGATGCGAGCTTTAGCCCGGCAATGAGTGCCTCGTACTCAGCCACGTTGTTTGTGGCGGAGAACCCGAACTTGAGAGTCTGCTGAATTTTGAATCCTCCTGGGCTGATTAATATGACCCCTGCTCCTCCAGAGCTGGATGTCGAGGAACCATCAACGAATAGGAGCCACGGACGAGACTGATCCTCTTCAGGTTTGTGGGTCTTGGATTGGAACTGGCACTCGGCGACGAAATCTGAGAGAACTTGGGCCTTGATCGTCGTTCGAGGTTTATACTCGATGTAGAACTGGCTTAACTCGATGGTCCAAGCTGCGAGCCTGCCTGTTATGTCGGGCTTGTACAGGATTCTTTTCAGAGGAAGATTGGTCAGAACATGGATTTCTCTCGCTTGAAAATAATGGCGTAGCTTACGACTCGCGACAACGAGAGCGTATACGAGTTTCTCGACTTGAGGGTATCTTGTTTCCGCGTCTCGTAGTGAGTGACTGATGTAATATACAGGAATATATTTTCCCTCATCGACACGGACCAATACTGCCGCGACAGTTTCGTCGGAAGCTGAGAGATATACCCGTAGCGGCTCACCTGTTAAGGGTCGTGTTAAAACTGGAGGATTTGTCAAAAACATCTTTAACTCCGTGAAATTTTTTTCACAGTCTTCGTTCCATTCAAACTGCGATGATCTGGAAGCTTTTTTCATTGCAGAGAAAAATGGGAGGCATCTCTTTGAAGATTGAGGAATGAACCTTCGAAGTGCGGCTATACACCCTGTGAGTTTTTGTAAGTCTTTAATGGATCTTGGTTTGCTCATTTCTAGAATAGCTTTTGTCTGAGCTGGATCGGCCTCGATGCCTTTCTGGGTAACCAGGAACCCCAGAAATTTACCTGCAGTAAGGCCGAATGAACACTTTGTCGGGTTCAGTCGCATGTTATTTGCCCTTGCATTGGTGAACGTTTCTCGAAGGTCTGTCACGTGGTCGGAGGTAGCTTTTGACTTTGTGATCATGTCATCGACGTATATTAGCATGTTTCTTCCTATCTGCGAGGAGAATATTTTATCCATTGTCTGCTGAAAAGTAGCGCCCGCATTGATTAATCCGAAGGACATTACTTTGTACCCAAAGACTCCCCTATGAGTGATGAAAGCAGTTTGTTGCCAGTCATGGGAATCCATCTTAATTTGATTATACCCCGAAAAGGCGTCCATAAAGGACAGGAGTTCATTTCCCGCTGTGGCGTCGATGAGTTGATCGATATTGGGCAAAGGGTAAAAATCTTTAGGGCACGCCCTATTCACATCTGAATAATCAATGCACATTCTCCACTTCCCATTGCTTTTCTTAACCAGGACTACGTTTGATATCCATGTGGGGAATTGCACGGGCTCGATGAAGCCGGCGTCGAGGAGTCTGTCGACCTCTTGGTCGATGGCTGCTCTTTTCTCGGCCGAGAATATGCGTTGTTTCTGTCGCACAGGCCTGGTATCCTTACTGATGTGCAGCGAATGTCGAGCAATGGTCTCTGGGATGCCAGGCATGTCCCTCGGGGCCCAAGCAATAATATCGGAGAATTCCCGGATGAGGTTCGTGATATCTTTTTTGAGATCTGATGAGAGGTTTTTGCCAATTCTTGTTGTTTTATCGGGGTTTCCTTCAAATACTTCTATATCTTCTGTTTCTTCGAGAGGGGAGCATGAATTGCTTGTGGATGAGTCAATCAATTCTCTTGGGTCGATGTCTAGTACTTGATTGACTTCTAACTCTTCCTCTGTCTTTTTTCTTGGAGAAACGGTGGTTAGGTAGCATTGTCTTGCTGTTACTTGATCCCCAATCATTTCTCCTACGCTGAAATCTGTGGGAAACTTCATTTTCAAGTGGGAGATAGATGTTATAGCTCGGAGCGCAGTGATCGTTGTTCGTCCCAAAATGGCGTTGAAGCTTGAGGAAGCGCTAATCACATGGAATTTGACCATTTTCCAAATCTGACAGGGTGGGGAACCGAAAAGCACTGGCATATCGATGGTTCCTACAACGTGAACCTCATTGCCTGTGAACCCGTATAGCAGGGTTCGGGAGTTTTCGAGTCTTCGATCTCCTATGTCCATTCGGGAAAAAGCATGGTGATATAACACGTCGACAGAGCTACCATTATCGACCAACATTTTCTTAACCGTGTTGTTTCCCATACGTGTTGTGATGACGAGAGCATCTTGATGGCCTTCGATGAGACCGGGACAATAATCGTCATCAGAGAAAGAGATGACGGGGGAGGGATTCGCTCGAGGGCGTTTGGCTGTCGAGGGATTGACATTAAAGACTTCTCGAGCATAAATCTTGCGAGAGTTGTGGGAGAGGCCCCCGGCGGCTACGCCGCCAAAAATAACGTCGATTACACGATCGTCTTCGCCTCGATGGTGACGTCTGGGTTCATCATCGTGCTGCACATAGTGGACTAGTTGCCCTCGACGAATTTTTCCTTCGATGAGATTGCTAAGTTGAAAACATTGCTCTGTTGTATGGCCGGTGTCTTCATGATATTCACAATATCTGGAGCTTGGGGGTCTTCCTGGTTTCATGGGTCTTGGAGGGCGATAATCCGGTTCCGTTTTTAACACCGCCAAAATTGTCATTTTCTCAGTGTTGAGTTTAGTGAACTCTTTTTCAGAACGATTGTGGGGCTGCCAATCTCTTTTTCTTCTATCCCTCGGGGGAAGGTCCGATGTGCGAGGCGGGGGAGACCTACGGCGCTCTCGGCGTCTTTCCCTCGCAGGGGATCATGGACTGTAGCTTCGGCGTCGTTCATATTTTGACGACCTCCGTGGAGATTGTATACAGCTTACCGCTTCTTGAAGCATCATGCGGTGTTCTATAATCTGAAACGCGGCCTGTGGGGTTTTCGGCCTTTTTTCAAAGATCTTTTCTAAAAGGAGGCCATGCCTAGACTTATCGATGCCCGCTGTCAGGAAATTGACAGCCATCTGTTCTATTAAGTCTGGAATTTCCGCTATCTCTTCTCTGAACCGGGTTAGAAAACTCCTGAGACTTTCGCCGGAGCGTTGATGCATTGTCATCAAGGATGCAGTAACTTTGATTCCTTTGTAGTTGCTGGAAAATCGGGCTTGAAACTTGCTTTTCAGAGTTGTCCACGAGTCGATTGTCCGAGGTGGCAAGTTACTGTACCATCGGAGAGCCGTGCCTTGAAGGCAAGTGGAGAAGAACTGACACCTAGCGATCTCCGAGTGGCCGAAGAAAGCCATGCGACCATCAAATGTATTTAGAAATGCTAACGGGTCCGAGGATCCGTCGAAATGATCGAGAGCAGGCGTTTTCAACGTCCTGTCGATGCGCGCCTTCTCAAGCACTAATGATAGGGGGCTCTCGGAAACGGTTTCAAACCCTGCCTGATTTCTCATCAAGGTACGCATCTGGGCGATTTCCTCCTGCATTTTAGCGAACTCCTCGTGAGATATAGATTCCGTGGATTCTGTCTGATGCGAGACATCGGCAGATGACACTGTCCTCTGTCGACGTTTGCGAGGTTGCGAATACGTTGGCTCCGCCGAGGGCTCATATTCGTACTCCGCATCATCCTCGTCATAAAATTCATCGTCTTGTCCTTCATTTTGAATTGTAGTTTGTTGGAGCTCTCAACGGAGACGGTGAATCTCGCGTTTTCGCTCAAGTTTAGCCTGCAATCTCTGAGCTTCACGCTCTAGAAACTCGAGTTCTTCATCTGAATCAAGCGAATCTTTTGGATTTCCTTGGTTTTGGGCTTTTAGCCTTTCTTTCTTTTCCAAATGCAGTCGAACGTCGCTCGAGAGAACTTTTTTTCCTTTAGATGTTTGCACTCTAAAACGCTGGTCTGACATAGTTTTTCTTTTTCTGTCCCTTTGGATTGAGTCCTTCAATCCTAGAAATTGATCTTCTGGAGGAGCCTCAGGTGGAGGGAACAAACACTTCGGCTTCAATGCCGGTTGTTTAGGAAGCTCGCGATCGCCGCGGGTCGAGGGGTCGGCGGCAACTTCTGCCGTCAACTCCTTTACCTGAGTTGGTCCGGCGGTTCCCGGATCAAGCTCTTCTACAATCATCTTCTGGTTGGATCTTGTTAAAGCAAAGCTCCTTCTAGCGCCAAATGATGTGCCAATAATATTATTATTAGACTATAGTTTTAGGAGATGATCTTCTTTGCTTAATTAGCCAATCCCTTCAAATGGGATTGTTGTCTTTTATTTATACTAAGTCCCAAATGAGCTCAATCCTTACAATGTGGGCCTTCTTGGGCTTTACATAATATATTGTAATTATTCTAACTATAATTCCTTTGGGCCGTCTTGTCCTGGTCCAACATATACATTTATACTTACACAATAATCCTTGGCATGGCCATGAGTTTGAGTTGTAATCAATACTTATTTTAATTTAAGTTGAGTCAAGGTAATATTGGCGAGCTAATCGAGCCAAGTTCAAACAAGTCGGGTATGGTATACTCATAGTTAATCAATTTTAAAATTAATATAAATATTAATATAAATAATTTTGAATATATATAATATGAATAAAGGTATTAATTGATTTATTTAATTAAAAATATATTCGAGTTCAAGTCAAGTATCAAGTTTCGTGCCGATTTTAATCGGATCGGTGTATACTTTGACCGGTTAAACTCGTTTAATTAAAAATAGTTGATTTTGTGTTTTCCACAAATACCCTTCGGCCTTTGAACGTCCTCTTTGGATAATCATAAATTACAGTCAAGGCAAGACTGTTTTTGTGGGCCTTACGGAAGAAAGTAAGACATTGGTTTGAACAGTTGGGCCCAAAACAAGTTTTTCCTGGGTTTTTTCTTTGAAGATCAGATACCAATCTGCAATAATTTTATAGCCACCTAAAAGTTGTTCTGTTGTCAAATTATTTGGTTATTTATTTAAAAATTTCTTGTATCAAAATAAAATTAAAGTATCAAAGTCGACTCACTAGTGTACTAAAAATTATTGATTTATTTAGAGATTGATTAACTTTTTCAAAAAATTACACTATCAATTATTTAAAGAGAAAAGTGGGTCTAAAAGTATGCTCGTACAAATTATCAAATCTGTAAATATATATACAACCCTCTTTATTCACAAAAATAATTATATAGTTCACTTATTTTCTTTTAATATCATGCATGTATTCTATGCATGTATTCTGAGGTCATTGTCTAAAATCCAATCACTGGTTATGAATTATTCAATAAACTCATTCGTAAGGGTTGATTCAGTTGGTTAAAGAGCGGATAACTATCTTGTTAGTCACATGTTCGAATACCATGGAAGTAGAATTTATGATTATATCTCTTGAGTCAGAGTCTGTCGCTTAATACATTTTATCTTAATTCACGAGTGCGCACCCGAAGGATAACGCATGCGAGTTATCTACTATAAATATATATATAGAGATATAGATATAGATATTCAATAAACTCAAATTTATTTTTAAAAATTAAAACTATGAAGCTACTCTGTGTGTAGAGTAGAATATAACATGCTACATAATCAATGTCCAACTTGGCAATCAAGCTGGTATCCATTCTTCATGTTGTCAAGTTGGCATGCAGATAACGTTGATATGTAAGTTCACACAATCTACAGTTTTATTCAACTTATGTTATCATATCCTAACAGTTTGTCATAATTTATACAAAATATTCTTGTTTTACCCACAAAGTCTTGTGAAATAATTCAAGGAGAGAAAGCTGTAAAGAAGAAAACATCCACTTTTAGATAATGTGCTAAGTACTTGGGGGCTGGCTTGATGATGAAACTAGATCTGTCATAAGACAACACTGAAGAAAAACACATACACATGGTTATAGTGTGTGTGTGGTAAAAGTTACATGCATGCACGTGGGAAGTGACCATGGTCTCTGATTAGTTCAAACATACTCATAGGTGGTTATGGTCAACATGGCAACATGGTTTCTTCTGGTATTTGGAACCCAGCAACAAGCTGTAGCTTTACATTACTGTTTAGATTTTCTGACCGGAAGTGTATAGGCACTGAATTTTATAAGTTTACGAGCTCGACGATAACGTTGATCCAGTTAATCGGGAATTTATAATATCTTTTAAATAAAAACCTTTGTAATTTTACTTTAATTAAGAAAGAAATTTATTACAAATGTATATCAAAGTTGCTATTAACTGACTCTTTATAAACTATTGTTTCCTGCTTGTACTCAGCTGGGGAATTGCATTCTTGTATCTTTCCTGGGTTCTGATGATAGGGCTGTCAAACGGATAATTCGAATATGGATATGTCTATATCTGTATCCGCATCTGCAATCATCAGATTCGCATACGGATAATATGCGCTTAATTTCGGATACGGATAATATCCGTTTTTTCTGGGATACGAATGCGGATATTTCGGACGAATATCGGATTTTTTGAATTTTTTGTTGCCCCTACCGTTTTGACGATGATTATAGAAATTTTCTATGATTAAATATAAATAATATATTTATATATGTATAAACTACGTGTACAGTTATATAAAATTTGTATAAACACATTATTTAATACATTTACATACACTATAAACTAAAAAAATAAATTTTAAATTATATATAATTTAATTATCATATATGTATTTAATTTCGGATTCGAATATCCCGGATTCGGATACGGATAATATCCGCTTTTTCTCGGATACGAATACGGATTTTTCGCATGAATATCGGATTTTTCGAATTTTTTTAAGAGTTATACCTTATGATTGTAATCACCTGATATGAATTTAGGGGTCACTCTGTCCATGCTACATTTTATATTTTTCAATTTCAAGATTTTTGTTATTAGTGAAAAAATTTCGTAAACAGATAATTGTGCAATTATCGGGTGGACGTGGACTGCGCCCATCTTAAAATGCCCCCATATTTAGTGTAACTTTTTAAGAAAAAATATTTAAAATGTTTAATGTAAGAGTAATACAGGGAAAGTGTATATAAAAAATATCCTCTCAAATGACTGATTGAGACGTATAATTTTCTTTAATATGTTGAAGATAATGTATCGGAACTGTTTTTGTGATTTTTTAAAATATAAAAATGTAATCGTTTGCAATTTATAGAAGAAAGTGTCTAAAGGCCAACACATACAGTATGGGACTTGCTAGCTGGAGTGAAAGACAATCAAATAAATTAATACCAGTGGAAAAAACATTCTTGTAGCATCCTTAACAGAAATTGAGTATACTTGGTTCTTAAGCGACACTTACTTTTTTGTCTATTTCTGTCTATCTATGATTTGCTTTCCTTAACAAAAATGTTATAGTGAGGGTGCTGTTTATCAAACTAATAAAATATATCAGGCCGACTTGCCAGAGCAGTCAAATTCGACGATATATTACGAGTGAGTCAATATTGTTGTAAAAAATGGGAATCAAATTTAGTTGGTAAAATCATCGTTCAGGAATTAATCGGGATTAATCGGAATGATTAATCGGTTCATTAATCGAAATTAATTTAATACTATTTTTATTTGTAAATAATAATACAAGTAATTATTTTACTATTTTGATTATACATATATAATTTTTATAAATATTTATACAAATAAATTTAAAATATGAAATATTATTAAATTAATTTAATTTTTAAGATCTAACCTATGAATTGAGATCAATTTGAGATGAAAATTTAAGAAATTTTATTATTTAACCATTGAAGATAGTAAATATGTATACGAGATTATTATTTTTTCATAAATTTTTTACAATTTTTTTTTCTAAATACTTTTCCAAATTTTTACCAATGAGTCCGATTTTTGGCCAATTACCCGATTTTCGTAAAAAAAACGATTTTTGACCCGATTTTCCCTTAATCAGTTTGATTTTCTACCGAACAACGATTATTCACCGATTAATCCCGATTAATCGCCGACTCTTAGAATACTGCGAGTAAGGTCAAGTATTAAAATATAATAATGAGCTACAACTGGGCAGCGTATATATTTACTTCTAGAACAATGACGGATTCGAAATAATTTTTCAACGAAGGCACTATATATAAAAAAGATATATCACAATTTTTAGCATCGGTTATCGCAATAAATATAAATAATATTGGATATAATTCTAAATAGAACGAACACTACGCGCAACAATTGAACGGTTATATATAACAAGTTAACAAAAACACGAAGGCACAAACAATATATAATTAGATACCGAATTGACAAGAAATTAGAGAAAATCACTTAGCTCTATGAAGCTTTACCATAATTAGAGAATCAGCTGAGTCGCCAAGGTCTCGAAAAGACTTGACTGTTCTTGAAAAGATTATTGCCGCACTTACGCTGTGATGAGTTGCCGCAATATCACTTACAGGATAAAACAGCTCAGAGCGATCCGTTCACAGATACGAGAAGGCTCAACAACGACCAGCACCTCAATTCACCAAGAAAATCAATGAATATATGTATGTATATGTGGGAGAGAGTCAGAGAGATGATGTTCTAGGGTTTCTTTCTATTTTCCCCAATCTATCTCCCTCTCAGATTTTCACATACTTCAACTTTTGTTCTTCTCTACAAAAGTAACGTATGTAATCTGATATATTATATATTGTATAAAAGTCTAATTATTATTATTAAAATAATAATAATCCTCACTCAAATATTAATATATAATATACTTATTTATACAAAACATGTTTATATAATTTTAGTAATTGGCTTCCACTTCAGGCCCTGAGCATAAGCCTCAGGCCCTAAACAAACCAAAACTTTTCAGCACCTCAGAGTCTGAACATCTAGCCTCAGGCCCTGAACATTGTAGAAACGTTTTCAGCATACCATCAGGTCCTGAGCTTCCAACATCAGGCCCTGAACATTGCAGAAACTTATTTCAGCACATCATCAGGCCCTGAACCTCTAGTCTCGGGTCCTGAACATTGCATAAATTTCACAATATGTTTATCAGCTAAAACCGAAACAACTCTTATACAAATAATCATTTTTTCTCTTATTTCTACATGGATTCCACTAAGAAAATGTCTTATATCCAAATATAAAAGTTTATGTCCTTATAGTAAGGAACAACCTCCACTTGTTATTAAACGGAAATTACATCAAGAAGAAGACATATTACATGTGTTCTCAAATTTCCATTTTCTAACAAATAATACATGAATACTTATTATATATTTTAGTGGAAACACTTAACGAAATATATGAATTTATACAATAAGTTATGAATAAATATTTGTTTAAAAAATTTTCTGAATGCACGCGTCCTCGTAAAGATCCGCATTTACTCTCTATGTTTCTTTTTATTTGTCTCTTAACTTTTTCTGCACACATCTTAAGATGTATTGACTGTATAGGAAAAAATATTATTTTTTAAATTTTCTTTTTGTAAATAAAAGTTTAAGTTATATATTTTTATTCAGGAAAAGAAAATTTTAAAAATTATTATTTTAATTATGCGGTCAAAACACCTATAAATGAGTGCAGAAAAGTCAAGCGACTATTAAAATGACAAAATGACAGAGGGAGTACTCAAGAGCACTGTGCATCATTTGCGAAAAACATACAAAAGAAATATACAAATACGAGGAACAGATAAGTTCCGGTACATATTGATTCTTTATTACAAATAAATTCATAAATGTGTGAAATTGTCGCAAAAGGATCTCTATAATTTGTTACGACAATTTGGACATGATGTGATCTGTTACACAAAAGCAACACACAAAATTTCAAGTGGCATAAAAGGTCAAATTGATACATGATGGGTGGATCCATTATCTATTTCACCTTTTGGCCATAAAAATGCAAGAAATTTATATATGAACACAAGAACATAGATATTATTCTTGACAAGTTGCAAACCTAATTCAAGTAAATAAGTTCTCTTTCTTGATTAAATTAAACAAATAAGATTAGAGATAATTTAAACAAAACAAAAAGGTGAAAGAAATAAAACAAAGGGTTGATAGGAGTTTGTTAATCAAGTGATGGGGAAAAATAAAAGAAATGAGTGGACAAAACAACAAAGACAAATTATGGAACATATGTATCTTACAACTATGTCCAATCCACTAATATATTTCCTCTTTTCAAGTTCCATCATCTATTCCGCACAAATTAATGTTGTAAAATTAAAAAATCATCCAAGATCGATTTAGCTACCGATTTAAAATTAATGAAAAATTTGCTTTTTTCCCTTCTATATTAGGAGTACAGCTAAATATATTATATTATAGTTATCTCTATACAATATCTTTAAAATCTAACATAAAAGCTCGCAAGAAAAAGTATAAAAGAGTTTTAATGTTTTTTAAGAAAATACAACTAATATCCAAAAATAAATTAAATTTTGATGTAAAATTTGTAATCAGTTTTTCAAGTCTGATCATGGCCTGTTCCAGTTGAAATACTAAGTTGGACCATTTCTAACTGTACATAATTGTGGGTCGTAAGATCGCTCCATTCCGATGTCTAGAACTCAATTTATGATCCCAACAGCGATATACGCATGTACCCTATAAATTCAAATTTCTTTATCATTTAAATCCAAACACGACCAATTATATCTAAATTTGCGAATTCTTTATTTTCTGTCATAAAACAGTAAACTCTAATTAATAATATCCAAATTAATGATATAATATCGTAAACACAAAAATAAATCCTTTAAAATCTATATAAATATAGGGTGGTAATTAATTGAGGGTTTCCTTATATAGAGGTATGTAGAGAATTATTTAAAAATATTAAATATACATATTGTAATATTCATGATTTTAAATAATAATAATAATAGTAATAATAATAATAAGATTCGAATTAGAAACATAATTAAAATTGGTGATCTAGTAGCTTCACTAATTATTTATAAAAAAGGATTGATATTGAATATTTAATTTATTTATTATAAGTCTAAATGTAATAGGACATCCAATAAGCTATATATATTAATCCTTTCGATCACCGTAGTCTATTATAAAACCCTAGGCAAAGCGGTGCAGAGAGAGAGGCAAGTGAAGCAATAGAGGGAGGTGAAGGAAAACAGAGGAATTGAATCAGGTGATCATATACTTGCACGATATGTTAATTAATAATATAAATTGTTAACTGAGGTGGATATATATTAGCCTTTATGTTTGAGACTGCATAGTATGATTACCTCATGAATATAATTTATCTTATTATTTTATTGATCAAAGTGATATATGATTGTGTTATTCTTTTGTCATATTAGTGTCAAGTTTTAAGGTTATTATGTCATGTATACCTAGTATAATATGTAGTTCAATATTATTTATATTATTTATTTTGTTGTGTAAAGTGATTAGTTTGTACATATTGAGTACACACCAGTTAGTTTTGGACGAAGGTCACCAAGTTTAGTTTATGATACTTTAAGTCGATGGCACTAAATATAATAAATCAAGGTTTAAATTTTTTTTATTGTACTTTAATTTTATATGCATTTGATTTTATTAAATTAATATTCATGAATAGATTTCAGAATTAATTTGCAACTATGTGCTATAGAGTTCGAAGGTCTTTATTCATGTTAATTTGTATAAGTTCGATTTATAATCATTTATTACTTTTCATTATTTATAAAATAATTTGAATAGATTATTTTTATATTATAATTTTAGTTTGAATCTGACATATTGGCCGTGCTATTAAGCTAAATGGTACATAAGTCTAGTATGATGTTGTAGCATTAGTACTCAAGTTTATTTGATTTTGTTAACTTTTAATATTTAATGTCAAGTCAAGGAAATGGTCTATATTTATATTAATATTTATTTTATGGCGGCACGTAGTTGAGTGAGCAAAGTCAAGGACACTAAAATGTTAGTAAATAAATTATATATTGATATTAAAGTAAGACCGTTTAAGCCTAATGCTCGAGTAATAAATGGGTTACTAAATAATTTGTATATCATAAAAAGGAACCTACACTAATAATAAATTATATTTTGTATTTAGATAGGGGTCGGGAAATTTAGCGGATCATTTGTGAATTTCGGATTTCGTTAGTATTAGAATTTGCGACATTCGAGGTACGGATTGTGTCCCCTTTTTATTCAGTACTCCTCTTTTTAGAAATTAAATATCTCTGATTTGTTGAATTTCATATTTATTCGCTCCGTTAATATTATTTGGTTATTTTGACTTCCGAAAATTATTTTATAAATTGATTTTGGAAATTTTAAATATTTGTTATGCGGTTTTCAAAAATTATTTATGACGCCCTCTGTTTTGGAAATCTGAATTACTTGTCTCAGGTGATTTTAATTTTTGCGAGAATATTTTATTATGAACCCTTAGTGTGATTTAGGGAAATCGAGTTAACCAGCTGTAGGGGTACTACAGCCATGTCATTGCGGCACCAGTGACATGACACTTCCGTGACAGTGTGATTGGTCACGGCGTATCCTTTTGTCAGCTCTTGGGAGGAGCTTTTACGCATTTAATATTCGTTTCAGGATACGTGGGTGCACCCAGAATTTGATTTGTGATTTGATTTATGGTGACGTTGTATATGCCGTACACGTTATCCATTCTGTTGCACACATTAGGTACCCTATGATGTGTGTATTTGTATCTGTTCTGATCTCGGTATGAAATATCCTAACCCCTCGTTGTTTCAGCCTTATTTTTTTTAAAATTGTTGTTTTATTATAATTTGCAGATTATTTATTTCTAATCTCTTTATTATATTAATTGTATTACAAATTCGTACTGGGCGTTTGGCTCATGCCGTATTCTTTTTTTGGCAGGTGCTTAGGGGGATCTGGGACTGTGTGATGGAGAGCTACCCCTTTTATTGATTAGAATTTCGGACTTTATCAGTATTTAGACTTATTTATTTATTTAGAGAATTCAGAATTTATATTATTGGTTTAGACATTTTGGAAATTTAGTATTATTTTGGAAATTTTAGATTGTTAAATTATTGTTAGAAATATATTAGTGCTCTGTTTGCAGGTTTATGGATTTTAAGTAATATCTCCTTTTAAATTTAAAAAGGGGGTGTTACAGAGATGGCATCAGAGCTTAGGTTCTTTCTTGTAGAAAACCTACTTAGGTTGACCTGTGAGTTTGGGTAGAGGATAAGATGGGTGTATCATTTAATTTCGTTTCATTTAGCTCTTTATCATTTTATCCTGCTTCATCATATTGAAATCTGTTTTGTAACTGCTTCATCATATTTATTCTCGTAATCTTCATTCGTTCGCTATCTTATATTATAGATGCCTCCTAGATGTGATCCTTTTCATATTGACCCCGTTCAGCTTACTGAGATGATAGGGCAAGCAGTGGCTCAGGCTGTACAGCAGGCTTTGGCAAACCAAGGAAATCAGAATGGCGAGGGAAATCAGAATGGAGAAGAAATCAGAATGGAGAGGGAAATCAGAATGGACATGGAAATCAGAATGACATTGGTAATCAGAATCAGAATGGTCAGGGCCATCACCTAGAGCCGTTTGTATGGTTGTAGAGGTTTGTGAAGCAGAAACCAGACTCTTTTAGTGCAGCACCGACTCCCATTGATGCTGAAAATTGGATTGTTCATCTCGAGAAGATTTTTGATGCACTGGGTTGTGATGAGATTCAGAAGGTCAGGTTAGTTGTGTATAAGGTGGAGGGTGATGCTCAGAGGTGGTGGAGAGGATTGAAAGCTACTAAATGGGAGCAGTATACAGAGGCTTTGGAATGGTAGGGATTCAAGGAAGTATTCTATGAGCGGTACTTCTCTAATGCTGATAGGGAGGATTATTTGAGGGAGTTTCATTCTATTATGCAGCACCAGGATGAGAGCATTACTGATTATATGGCGAGGTTTATAAGGTTGGCTGGATTTACCGGGACAGTTGCAGGGACTGCTGCGCAGCAGGCTGATAAATTTAAATGGGGGTTGAAGTCTCATCTGAGGGGTTCCATAATTTCTTTTAAATTTGATAATGTGGCAGAGGCGGCTGATGCAGCAAAGGATGTTGAGAAGGAGCGCATAAATTTCAGGACTTTCAGGTCTAACAGTGGTAGTAAGAGGACTAGGGATGATCAGGGTTTTGCACAGGGTAGACAGTGGTATGGAGGTCAGAATGGTCAGCAGGGACAGTGGCGGTGACAGAATCAGAATAGGGGTGGTCAGTCATTCCACGACCGGAATCAGTATGTAGATTAGAATTAGAATCAGCACTTTCAGCGACAGAAGCAGCCTAGGCAGTGGCAGAATCGTTAACAGGGGCAGAACCGTTACTCAGTGTATGGGGGAAACCACAATATCGTTCCAGTGGCTCCTTGTGCTACATATGGTGGACATCATCCATATAGAGCTTGTTACATACAGACTGGGGCTTGTTTCTTGTGTGGTAGCATGTCCCACAGGGCAAAGGATTGCATAGTGTCACGCAACCCTGGTGGAGGAGGAGCTGGCGGTGGTAGTGGCAGTGGAAGTCAGCAGAATCCTACAGCCAGAGTGTTTGTATTGACGGCAAATCAGGCAGCAGCTAATTCAGGTACCGTTTCAGGAACACTTCTTGTTGGTAGACGTGTTGCTTATGTGTTATTTGATACTGGTTCGACCCATTCTGTTGTGTCTTTATCGTTTGTTCGTTATCTTGACGTTGCACCTTCATTATTATATCCTCATATGTCTATTTCTACCCCGATGGGGAACTCTGTTGTTATTTCTGATGTGTATCGAGAGTGTCTGATAGTTGTTGGAGATAGAAATTATAAGGTTAACTTGCTTCCGATGGAGATGCATGACTTTGATGTTATCTTGGGTATGGATTGGTTGAGTGAACATCGTGCCACAATTGATTGTCAAGGAAAAGGGGTGATCTTTGGGGATGCAGATAAACCATAATTTGTATACCAAGGGTCTCAGCCGAAGGGGGATGTTAAGTTAATTTCTGCTCTAAAGGCGAGTAAATTATTATCTAAGGGTTGTGATGGCTACCTTGCTTTCGTGAAGGATACATCGAAGGATGAACCTCACATCGAGGATTATCCAGTTGTGAGGGAGTATGAAGATGTGTTCCCCGATGAGCTACCGGGTTTGCCACCACATAGACAGGTGGAGTTTACTATTGAACTTGTTCTAGGTACCGAGCCTATTTCTAAGGCGCCTTATTGAATGGCACCACTTGAGTTGCAAGAATTGAAGGAGCATTTGCAAGAGTTGTTGGATAAAGGATTTATTAGGCCAAGTGTGTCTCCTTGGGGCGCTCCTGTGCTGTTTGTGAAGAAGAAGGATGGTTCCATGAGGTTGTGTATTGACTACAGGGAGTTGAATAAGGTGACTGTCAGAAACAGGTATCCTTTGCCACGCATTGATGACTTGTTTGATCAGTTACAAGGGGTGAAGTACTTTTCGAAGATAGATTTGAGATCTGGTTACCATCAGTTACGAGTAAGAGAAGAGGATATTCCGAAGACTGCATTTCGCACTCGTTATGGTCATTATGAGTTTCTCATGATGTCATTTGGGTTGACGAATGCACCAACAGTATTTATGGATTTGATGAATCGAGTCTTTCATGATTATCTGGATAAATTTGTGGTGGTTTTCATAGATGATATCTTGATATACTCTAGGAGCAGAGAGGAGCATGATGAGCATTTACATACTGTAATTGAAATTTTGAGGGAGAAGAAGTTGTTTGCAAAATTTTCCAAGTGTGAATTCTGGTTGGAGGAAGTGGCATTCTTGGGGCATATTGTGTCTGGTAGGGGCATTAAGTTGGATCCTGTGAAAGTCGAGGCTATTACTAATTGGCCCAGACCTAGCAATGTGACAGAGGTGAGGAGTTTCTTGGGTTTGGCAGATTACTACATGCATTTTGTGGAAGGTTTCTCTTCCATAGCTTTGCCATTGACTCAGCTAATGAGGAAGGGCATTAAGTTTGAGTGGAATGATGATCGTGAGAAGAGCTTTCAGGAGTTGAAGAAGAGGTTGGTGTCTGCTCCAATACTTGTGTTGCCATCAGGAAGTGGAGGTTTTTAGGTTTATAATTATGCTTCTAAGAGAGGATTGAGGTGTGTTCTTATGCAGCACGGGAAAGTGATTTCTTACGCCTCTAGGCAACTTAAACCTTATGAGGTGAACTATCCTACCCATGACTTGGAGTTAGTGGTTGTCGTATTTGCTTTGAAGATATGGAGACACTATCTTTATGGAGAGACTTGTGACATCTTTACTGATCACAAGAGTCTCAAATACATTTTTACACAGAAAGAGCTTAATATGAGGCAGCGGAGGTGGCTTGAACTTCTTAAGGATTATGATGCAAATATTCAGTACCATCCAGGGAACGCGAATGTAGTGGCGGACGCTCTTAGTAGGAAGAACTTGGGGAGTGTCGCATCTCTCATTACTCAGCCGCACCTTATTTCGGATTTGGAGCGCTTGGGTGTTGAGTTGTATGTTAGAGGATCAAGTGGTAGCATTGCAAATTTGAAAGTTGAACCGAATCTTGTTTCAAGGGTTAAGGAAGCTCAGAAGAGTGATACAGGTTTGGAAGCTATTAGATCCGAGGTGGTAGGTGGAAAGCAAACACAATTTTATGTCGATGATGAGGGTGTGATATGGTTGGGTGGAAAATTGTGTGTTCCTACAGACCCGATAATTCGCGAGGAAATTTTAAAGGAGGCTCATAGTTCTTCATTCTCGATCCATCCAGGTTCCACCAAGATGTATAGGGATTTGAAGAAGCACTTTTGGTGGAGTGGAATGAAGGGAGATATAGAAGAATTTGTGGGAAAATGTCTTACATGTCAACAAGTGAAGATAGACCATCAGAGGCCTAATGGATTATTGCAGCAGCTAGATATTCCAGTTTGGAAGTGGGAAAACATTACTATGGATTTTGTGACTCATTTGCTGAGGACTTTCAAGAAGAACGATGTCATATGGGTGGTGGTTGATAGACTTAGTAAGTCTGCTCACTTCTTGCCTATTAGAGAGACTACTCCTATTCATGAGTTGGCAGAGAATTTTCAGCGAGATATTGTTAAACTTCATGGTGTGCCTGTTTCGATAGTTTCTGACAGGGATACGAGATTTACATCACGATTTTGGAAGGGATTCCAGCAAGCTTGGGGTACGAGACTTAATTTTAGTACAGCTTATCATCCGAAGACCGATGGACAGTCATAAAGGACAATCCAGACGTTAGAGGATATGTTGAGGGCATGTGCTTTGGAGTGGACATGTGATTGGGATAAATATTTGTATCTGGTTGAGTTTGCGTATAATAACAGTTGGCACGCGAGTATTGGTATGCCACCATTTGAGGCTTTGTATGGTAGGAGGTGTAGGGCACCATCTTGTTGGGATGAGGTTGATGAAAGAGTCATCGAAGGGCCGGAGTTAGTTAGAATTACTAATGAGAAGGTAGAGAAAGTTAAAGAAAGTCTGAAGGAAGCTCGATCTCGTCAAAAGAGTTATGCGGATCAACATCGGAAGTTTGGTGGATTTGAGTCAGGTGATCATGTGTTCTTGAAGGTGTCTCCTTGTAAGGGTGTGAAGCGTTTTGGTATGAAGGGAAAGCTTAGTCCGAGATATGTTGGACCTTGTGATGTTATGGAGAAAGTTGGGGAAGTATCTTATAGAGTTGCGTTGCCGTCGAAGCTATCTAATGTGCATAATGTGTTTCATGTGTCTGTTTTGAGGGGCTATAAATATCATCCATTACACGTAGTTCAGTATCCATTACATAAGATTAGAGATGATCTTTCTTGCGAGGAGGAAGCTGAGGCTATCTTAGCTCGAGAGGAGCGAGTTTTGAGGAAGAACACCATTCCGTTTGTGAAAGTTTTGTGGAAAAATCATTCTGAGAGAAAGGCTACTTGGGAATTAGAAGAATCTATTCGTGAGAAATATCTGCATTTATTCGATTCAGGTACGAATTTTTAGCTTCATTTGATTCCGGGGACGGAATCCTTTTAAGGGGATATATATGTAATATTCGTGATTTTAAATAATAATAATAATAATAATAATAATAATAATAATAATAATAGTAATAATAATAATAAGATTCGAATTAGAAACATAGTTAAAATTGGTGATCTAGTAGCTTCACTAATTAGTTATAAAAAAGGATTGATATTGAATATTTAATTTATTTATTATAAGTCTAAATGTAATAGGACATCCAATAAGGTATATATATTAATCCTTTCGGTCACCGTAGTCTATTATAAAACCCTAGGCAAAGCGCGCAGAGAGAGAGGGCAAGTGAAGCAATACAGGAGGTGAAGGAAAACAGAGGAATTGAATCAGGTGATCATATACTTGCACGATATGTTAATTAATAATATAAATTGTTAACTGAGGTGGATAGATATTAGCCTTTATGTTTGACACTGCATAGTATGATTACCTCATGAATGTAATTTATCTTATTATTTTATTGATCAAAGTGATATATGATTCTGTTATTCTTTTGTCATATTAGTGTCAAGTTTTAAGGTTATTATGTCATGTATACATAGTATAATATGTAGTTCAATATTATTTATATTATTTATTTTGTTGTGTAAAGTGATTAGTTTGTACATATTGAGAACACACCAGTTAGTTTTGGACGAAGGTCACCAAGTTTAGCTTATGATACTTTAAGTCGGTGGCACTAAATATAATAAATCAAGGTTTAAATTTTTTTTATTGTACTTTAATTTTATATGTATTTGATTTTATTAAATTAATATTCATGAATAGATTTCAGAATTAATTTGCAACTATGTGCTATAGAGTTCGAAGGTCTTTATTCATGTTAATTTGTATAAGTTCGATTTATAATCATTTATTACTTTTCATTATTTATAAAATCATTTGAATAGATTATTTTTATATTATAATTTTAGTTTGAATCTGACATATTGGTCGTGCTATTAAGCTAAATGGTACATAAGTCTAGTATGATGTTGTAGCATTAGTACTCAAGTTTATTTGATTTTGTTAACTTTTACTATTTAATGTCAAGTCAAGGAAATGGTATATATTTATATTAATATTTATTTTAAGGCGGCATGTAGTTGAGTTAGCAAAGTCAAGGACACTAGAATTTTAGTAAATAAATTATATATTGATATTAAAGTAAGACCGTTTAAGCCTAATGCTTGAGTAATAAATGGGTTACTAAATAATTTGTATATCATAAAAGGAACCTACACTAATAATAAATTATATTTTGTATTTAGATAGGGGTCGGGAAATTTAGCGTATCATTTGTGAATTTCGGATTTCGTTAGTATTAGAATTTGCGACATTCGAGGTACGGATTTTGTCCTCTTTTTATTCAGTATTCCTCTTTTTAGAAATTAAATATCTTTGATTTGTTGAATTTCGTATTTATTAGCTCCGTTAATATTGTTTGATTATTTTGACTTCCGAAAATTGTTTTATAAATTGATTTTGGAAATTTTAAATATATGTTATGCGGTTTTCAAAAATTATTTATGACGCCCTCTGTTTTGTAAATCTGAATTACTTGTCTCAGATGATTTTAATTTTTGCGAGAATATTTTATTTTGAACCCTTAGTGTGATTTAGGGTATACCGAGTTAACCAGCTGTAGGGGTACTATAGTCATGTCATTGCGGCACCAGTGACATGACACTTCCGTGACAGTGTGATTGGTCACGGCGTATCCTTCTGTCAGCTCTTGGGAGGAGTTTTTGCGCATTTGATATTTGTTTCAGGATACGTGGGTGCACCCAGAGTTTGATTTATGATTTGATTTATGGTGACGTTGTATATGTCGTACACGTTATCCATTTTGTTGCACACATTAGGTACCCTATGATGTGTGTATTTGTATCTGTTCTGATCTCGGTATGAAATATCCTAACCCCTCGTTGTTTCAGCCTTATTTTTTTTTTAAATTGTTGTTTTATTATAATTTGCAGATTATTTATTTCTAATCTCTTTATTCTATAAATTGTATTCCAAATCCGTACTGGGCGTTTGGCTCATGCCGTATTCTTTTTCTGGCAGGTGTTTAGGGGAATTTGGGACTGTGTGATGGAGAGCTACCCCTTTTTATTGATTAGGATTTCAGACTTTATCAGTATTTAGACTTATTTATTTATTTAGAGAATTCGGAATTTATATTATTAGTTTAGACATTTTGGAAATTTAGTATTATTTTGGAAATTTTAGATTGTTAAATTATTGTTAGAAATATATTAGTACTCTGTTTGCAGGTTTATGGATTTTAAGTAATATCTCCTTTTAAATTTAAAATGGGGGTGTTACACATATTTATTTCATTTTCATCATATATAGTTATAAATTTTAATCATCAAATCAAAAAATAAAGTTGTACAATTTTTTATTTAAAAAACCATTGAAAATCAATAAAATAATTCACAGTGTTCTGTAGTGTAAACACAGTTGTCCAAAATTATTATAGAATATAATGAAATGTAAAATCTTTGTTTTTTGAAATTTAATTGTTAAACATTTTATAATATTCAAATATAATTAGTAATCTATATTAAAAACAAATTTTATATACTACGAGGAAAGTTTATTGACAAGACATATCAGATAAAAAATTTAAAAAATATTATATCTATCCGGTTTATATTGATCACAATTCATTATTCGTTTATCCAAAAAATATTGGTCACATTTTCATATAAAAATAAATTAAGTATTATATACGTATAATACGTTAATATTTTTCAAATATGTTAACATTTGAGATTAAGTTAGGCAACTTTCGTTTAATAGTTAAATACGAAATTTAAAATGGTGGTCAATATAAACGAAATGGATGTAGTAAATAAATAGTTGTATAGATATTGTAGATAGCAAGAAAATAATAAGAATCTTTCTAAAGATCTATTCCGGTTTATAAAATAGACACTTACATGTATTTTGTAATGACTTAAAAAAAATGAACCCATATCTAAAGACCAAAAAAATGATGGATAGAAGATGTGAAATCATGTGAGCATCTTGCCTAAATATGTCACAACTCACCAAGATCTTTGCCCCTCCAACCAAATTTGATTTTTTGTTTGCATTTTCATGCATTCACATGTCATGTTTTTAACTAAAACCTGTTGTTTTTAGGTAATTTACAACTTTCTTTAACAGATTTATTATTAACAATGGTATGCTATAGATATGACACTGAGAAAGACATCAACACTTGTTGTCCTTGTCCCTTTCATGACAATTAAGCAAACTTGTGTTATATCCCCTCTTTTTTTAATCCTGTAAAGTAGGAGTAGCTAATTAGCTGTACCCAACATTAATGTGTTTTCACTAATGCAACTAAGCGCCTCATTTGGGCCCCTAAACACTCTCTTCCTCCTATTCCAAGTGTCAGTTTTTAATGTTTGAACATTTAATAATTAATTAATCCGCTTAATTATTTTGAATGTACAAAATTTGTTAATAGAACAAAAATGAAAATTAGAAGATAGCCAAGTCAAAGTCCGTTATCCACGAGCAGTCATCTCCTATTCTCTTTCTAATAATAATTGATACAAGATGGGTATTCCATTGATATAGCACTAGAGCCATTAATAAGAAAATATATCCACCGGATTAAGAGTGTGTTTGGTATTGATGTTTTCGATTGTAAAATTACTTTTTGCTGAAAAGTAAGTAAAAATTTATTTGATTAAATTTCAAAACTGCTATTCTGAAAAATATTTTTAACGTAAAAACTGTTGTTAGAAAAATCAAGACACCCATGCTTTTCAAAAAAGTTATTTATCAATTTTTGCTGAAAGTAGATACTGATTTTATCGTCAAACTTCATCAAAAATATTATTTTTATAATATTTTTACTTCAAAACATATTTATTAAAAATATTAATACCAAATAGTAGTCTGATTTTTTAGTACCACTTTTTTCATCAGCACTATTCTAACAACACGGTAATTTTTAACATTAATTTCAAACAGAAAGTAAAAGTAGGAAAATTATTTATAATTACATTTGCTTGACGAAGTTGTATTTCATAAACGAAACTATATATATAATGATAACGTTTATAAATCGAAAATGATAATTGATAATAATCATAAAATTCAACTTTAAGAGAAAATTATTTATAATTTCACTTAAAAGTAAAACTAACCAATTATTCTATTAATATTGAATTATTACATATTTGGTAATGGAAATTGAGGGATTTTTTCTAAAATAATAAAATATAGATTCGTTCATCTTTAATTGAAGTCGTAAGAATAAAATTTAAGTTCTTTTTTCAATAAAAAATATTAAATATAAGTTTCATTAGAGTTTTAAAATTGAACTCTTGACTTCAAAGAATGTTATATATTTTTAATTTAATGATAAATAATTATTTGCTATACAATGAACTCTTCCGTTATTTTCTCTAGATTTTTTTGTGGTCAATCAATATGAAAAGACTACATTAGTGGAAAAGCAGTTCAATAACATGATCGGTCTTTCTTAAACTGGACCCGATTTCCGGACCATTAACTGGGCCCATCTTTCACAAACAAATCACATTCATATTTGACCTTACTTCTTTTCTCATAATTACCTAGTTATTTTCATATGTTTTATTATTTAAATTTTGATTTTCAGTTTTTTATTTAAGTTTATGTATAAAGTATAAATCAAATGACATATAAAATAAAAAATACTGTCTGTACATGATAAAATAAAATTTTATATTTATTTAAAATTTAAAATTAATACTATAAAAGAATGCGAAAAACTACCAAAAAATTACATTAAAATTTATAATTTTACTATCTTTCAAAATATTTGAAAAAATGTTATGCACCAAAAAACAACTTAGTGAATAAAAAAATTACGGTTTTTAAGTAAAACCGAATATTTTTTATTCCATTCGATGTTCAACGTTGAGTTGTAAAACTGTAATTTGTAAAAATTCTGAAAATCGTATGTTTTACGAATAAAAACTTTAGAAATAAATTTTTATAAAAAATAAATTAAAAAGTTTTATTTTTTTCAAAAAATCCCAAAAATATTTCAATGATAAAAAAAAAATCTTTAAAAAATACAAATCCAAATAAAAGTTGAAATTTCGAAGCTCTCTCTCAAGTCTCAAATCACATTATATATACTCGTTCCCTCTAATTCGCTCAGCTTGTTTACATCTCTCTCTCTCAAAAACACAAATCTCTCTCTCTCTCTCTCTCTCTCTCATCACCCACTTTCAGTTACAAAACATAAGCTCACTTCACTTCCCTCCACACACCATGAAAACACCTACATTTCATCTCTAAACACTTCTCTAAAAATACACACAAACTCACATATCTATACACACAAAAATTAGGGTTTTCAACAATAATGGATAAAAAACAGGGCTTCTTCTCAAACCTAAAAGACGAAGTGATCCGCAGCTTATCCCCAGCAAGATCACGCTCCAAGAGTCCGGGTCGGGTCGGGTCATCCGGGTTTCTCGGGTTCAAAAAAGCCCACCAAAATCAACCCGGGTTTAACAATTCGGATCAAATTATTTGTAGATCCGGGAGTTTTAGACCCGGGTTAGGAGAGACATTGGGCCCATTGAAAGAGGGTCCGGATCTTGATGGTGAAGAATTGGGGGATTCTAAACGGGTCGGGTTGGGTCAGTGGATGATGGGTCAACTTTCTCGGACCCCATCTATGAACCCGAATGTGCAAAAACGGTCTGATCTGAGATTGTTGCTTGGTGTTATGGGGGCCCCACTTGCTCCTGTCCACGTCAGCACTGACCCTTTGCCTCATCTTAGCATCAAAGACACTCCCATTGTAAGAATCTTGAATTCACTCGTTTTTAATATTTTCTTGAAATTAGTGTTTTTAATGTATTTATTTTTTGTGGGGTGTGATTAATTTGGTTTCTTTTTGAATTAATTGTGTGAAAAGTAGGTGGTTTAGAATGTGTTTGATTTGGAAAGTGTCATTGGTTGTTAGAATTGTGTGATTTTGATTGTTTGATGGTTGAGTTTGAATTATTATTATATATTTCGGGTCGTTTTCGTAATTAGTTGAGACCCTTTTTTAATGTTTGGTCATGATTTTTAGATATTTTTTAATTTCTGATGGTTAGTTATTGTATTTATATTGAAGTTGAACTTTCAGACGAAAAAAAGATTTTGCCAAATTTGTGTTTTTAAGGCTTATTGGTGTTATTTTGTTGTGGAATGAATTTGTAGTGATTTGGATTTTGTGTTTAATATGGGTCATGTGGTTGTAGGAAACTTCGTCGGCGCAATACATTTTGCAGCAGTATACTGCTGCTTCAGGAGGACAGAAGCTACAAAACTCGATAAAGAATGCTTATGCTATGGGGAAAGTGAAGATGTTAGCTTGTGAGTTTGAAACTGCTACTCGAACTATGAAGAACAAGAATGCCAGTAGAGATGCTGAGTCGGGTGGGTTTGTGCTGTGGCAGATGAATCCGGATATGTGGTATGTTGAGCTTGCAGTTGGGGCAAGTAAGGTTCACGCAGGTTGTAATGGGAAGCTTGTTTGGAGGCATACTCCTTGGCTTGGAACTCATACTGCGAAAGGTCCGGTTCGACCGTTGCGTCGTGCACTACAGGTAAACCCTTGCTTTTATTTTATTTTTTATTGTTTAAGAGGTTTTTTATTTGTTGTTGGGGTCGCCTGTTCAAAGACAACATGAGATTTATTGTTGTACATTTCAGGGTCTAGATCCGAGAACTACTGCTAGTATGTTTGCTGATGCAAAGTGCATAGGAGAGAAGAAGATTAACGGGGAGGACTGTTTCATTCTAAAGATTTGTGCCGATCCAAAGACATTGAAGGCAAGAAGTGAAGGTCCTGCAGAGATCATAAGGCATGTTCTATTTGGCTACTTCAGCCAGAAGTCAGGACTACTTATTCACATGGAGGATTCGCATCTTACTCGTATCCAATCTAGTGGCGGTGATGCAGTTTACTGGGAAACCACTATTAATTCCTTCCTGGATGATTATCGGCCTGTGGAAGGTATCATGATTGCCCATTCTGGTCGTTCTGTGGTGACTTTGTTTCGGTTTGGAGAAGTAGCAATGAGCCATACAAAAACCAGAATGGAAGAAGCTTGGACAATTGAAGAAGTTGCATTCAACGTTCCAGGCTTGTCCTTGGATTGTTTTATTCCCCCAGCTGATTTAAGATCCGGATCCATTAGTGAGGCTCGGGAATTCTCTCAAGATGGAAGGGGAAGTACTGCAATGGCCCTCGCAGCTCATCGGGCAAAGGTGGCAGCTCTGGAGACAGTGGATAGTACTGAAATGGGTTGGAAGGTTGAAGTCTAACCACAAGGGCAGGATTAAAATAATTAGGGCAATTGTTTATATGGTTAGGTAACTTATGATTGACTAACACATGATACAGACAGAAGTTTAGGTTTATTAAGGTAATTTAGCTGGCTCGGCCTCTATTATCTGTAAATAGAGCATAATCGGTTCATGGGTATTGCTAAACCTAGGTGGATCTTTATACTCTTTCCTGCAGAAACCAACTATGGTGTTGGAGCTTGTTTCTACCGGATGAAGCTAATGGAGGTTATATTTTTATTGTTTACCTTCCATCATTCCATAAACTGAAGGAAGGTGGTGAAGCTTCTGGCGAAGCCATCAATATCTTTACCTTTTTTTTTCCGCCATAACGAGTACGCCTTTGCTGCGTCAGGGTCGATACTAGTAGTTTTTTAGTACATCCTTTTCTACTTGTGTTTGTTTGTTAGTTCTGGTATGTTATAGGAAGTCTCATAGTTTCTTGGTTTAACATGGATCATGGTTAGGCTAGCAATGAGAGATGATTATGGACTTATGTTACTTCTGTTTGGTTTTATTTGATTAATTTTATTTCATCTCCTGTATTTAAAATGTCGTCTGATACAGGCTGCACTGGTACTTTGGCATCTAGCCAGTACTGCCAGACAGAAACTGTAAACAAAACTTGATGTTGAATCTAAATCTAAAATATTGACTGCTATAAATGTCTTCTGGAATGGTATAAAGATATAAAGCTGAATCCATTGTTTTGTAAGCTATTACTGCAGTTTCAGTTATCTTTCCTAGCTGGGGTTGTTATCTTTTTCTTGGTTTGCCAAAGAAGATAGCATCCTAGGGCAACTTGTTCAGTGGAAATATCCCTTTGGCCTTGCTCATCTTTCCCTGGAATTTGCTCTACCAAACTCTTTCAATTATATAAATATATAATCTCTCTCTCTCTCTCTCCCCTCCCCCCCCTCTCTCTTTCTCTCTGTGATTCCACTATTGGTGAAGGCCATGCTTGAAGGCATTATAGTATAAAATTAACCATCAGGGACACTGGTGGCCCTGCAGGAAAAGCACGAGGGAGAAATATGATGGTTGGTGCCAAGCACGGGAAAAAAGCAAGATTGTTGCGTTTACTCATCTTTTTTCAGTCTTTCTTGCTTTAGAAATGCAACTGTCAATACCCAAATACTAAAATCAAACCATACATGTGAAGGGATTTTAACAATTAAGAAAGCAAATCAAGTTCTAATTAAATGTCACCAAGTCATAACAAATTAGCACGGGTATCAGTCCAATTATCCCCTAATTCCTCTCACTAAAGAAAGCATGTCCATTCCTTCCATATTTTTCATCACAGATTTTAAACTATAATATTCGATTTTTTCCCTGTATATAGCTTAAAACTTGATAATTCTAAGTACCAACTCAAAACTTGATAATTCTAAGTACTAACTTAAAATTTGATAATTCTAAGTACTAACTCACGTAGTCGTTAATGCGCGAGGGGCATTGCTATAATTACGGATTAAAAAATATGTATTGTTTTACTACCAATTAGTAGTGTTTCTTTAAAATCAGTTGACCCGGACGAGTATTCGGGTGATTACTGGGAAATTTGAGGTGAATTGATTCGTATTACGAAAAATATTCAAAAAATTGGTCAATTACTCGGATTTTGGAGATTGCGATGAAGAAAAATCAAATTTCGAGTTTTGTAACCGTGACAATTAGTAATAGCGCTAGCACACCACTCGTCGTCTTCTTGGCTTCCTCGGAAACAGGCAACACCATGGTACCAGTGTCCGGAATCACTTGGGAATTAGGGTTCCATCGATGTCGATGAAATGAAACTACTACAATAACATTAAACACCCCCACGTACAAACATTGACCCAATTGTTTTAATATAGAAACTTCTTTTGGGGGAAAGGGTTCATAATTTTTAGTGCTAATAACCTTGACTTTGTAACCAATGAAAGACTTGTTAAATTTTGTTCGGACGTGCAATAAGATGCATCGAGGTTCTCAAAGTAAATTAGGCATAGGAGTAGACAAGTCCACGTAGGAGTAAATTTATGGCAAAATGTTTATAAAGTGTCGGCAAAGAGGTAATTAGCTATGCTCGTAACGAAGCCTATATGCAAGCATTTACTACTATACTAGTCTACTAGTACATCAAACTCAAACTCATCAACCCAATAAATATTGCCAGTGCCGTGCGGAAAAAATAGACCACTCACTAGTTGACTAGTTGCCTGCACACACAACTTGAAGTCCTTCACTCACTTCTATTGCTCATGCTCTGTCTAGTTGAGTTGAGAATGAACTCCTATCTCCGTCCCACCGGGTTCTCTACGTTTATTATTTGCATGTATTTCGAGATTTTTATAAAGTATTGTTTTGTAATATTTTTTTTAAAAACAATTTGAATAAAAAATTTGAATAAAAATTTAAATATAAAACTTTTATTCATAAAAAAAATAATTTAAAAAATATTATGAAATTATATTTTAAAATAACATTAAAAACGTACCGAAAAGTAATGTAGAAAATTTAATGATACAGAGGAAGTAACAAATTGACATCTTAGATACAATTGTTGAGTTGAGAATGAAGTGACGAATTGACATCTTACATACAATTTCGGGCATTAGTTAACGGACTTAAATAAATGGAGACGGAATAAATAAATCGAGACGGAATGAGAATATTCGAAGTGGTACCAATTTGACATACCAATGTAACTCGACTTGCATATAACCAAATAGTTGTTACAATTCCTTCATGGTCCAGCTAATAAATCAATATTTTGTTCTTGCATAAACAAGCACATTCAATAACATACTCCCCCATTTTTCATGCTATTTAATTGTTATGTCTTTTTATGTTTTATTGTGGTTAAAACGTAGTACTGTATTTTTCAACAAAATGAGAAATGATATATTTAGGGGGTTTTTCAAAAATATCCATGTTGGATAAAGTATTTTAAAAAATATTATATTTGCAACTTCGTATGCAATTTTGAGTAACTTTTTCTGTAAGAGCATCTCCAATGATGTTATTTATAATTGGTTGGCGAAATTGGACCTGGAAGACAATATGTAAAATTTGTTGAATCTGTAATGTATTGTACTTCGATATGATTGATTATATTGGTTAGCTATTTTTTAAAAATAGTATGTTATTAAATTTTATGTTGTTATAAATAGATTATATTACTTCAATATGGTAATAATTGATTAATTTTTTTTTACAAATTTCTTACAGATCTGTTGTGGTTCAACAAATATAAACATCAAGAGATTGACTATATTTATAAATACGGGGAATATACCCTTGGAGAGGGATTTTTTTTACATAATCTCTATATTTTTTATTTATAGTATGTATTAATGATTTTTAGTTAAGGTATATATGTGGTTGGAGATGCTCTCACATTGGTAAATTCTAGTAACCTCCTCTGCACCCTTGTATGCAAATTTTTGTAAATAACTTAAAAAGCATGAATATTTTTGATAATTTTTTTCATTATTTATTTCACTTTGCGTATCTTGAATTTAGATGTGCCTCCATTATTTGTATCTTGAATTTATAAACCAGCCCCGGCCCATAGACATCTGTATTAAGGGCCTTTTTGTTGAATAAAAGTGGATCATGGCCCAACAATATAGCAATAACAAGGCCTTAAAATTTTTTGTCACATTACCAAAATAAAAAGGACGGGCCCCATCAAACCAAATTTTAATGTTGTCAACCTCTTTCTTGTTTTTGATACAAAACAAGTAGTTTGCGGGGGTTTTATTCAGCTAAAATTTCATTTTACAATTAATTTTAGATCATCTCCAGATACATTTACACCATCCGGACATGTTACCTAACACACATTTTTGGACTTCAAGGCAAAAGTAATTATAAATTTAAGGCTTTACACTTCCACAAACAGTGTTGGCCCTTAAATAAGGCGACCAAGACGAACACCTATGATGACGCCATATCATGTGCACCAAAAAACCTATGCGTATATATGTAATGGGAACAGGTCTTTAGCAACCGTTTGCTGTTTAAAGTTTGTTGACAAACAATTTATCAGCCGTTGGATGGGGGATTAACGGGTGAGATGGCATCCGGACCGCTGAAATTTTCCGCGGTTGGTCTGGACGGACCGCGAAAATTTTCCGCGGTTGGGTGTTGTCCCCTTATCCCCATCATCCCAACAGCACCTCATTTCACCACAAAAACACCAAAATTTTCAAGAAAAATTCTACTCTCTTCAAGTTTACATTTTAGGCGATTTTGGGGCATTTTCATAAAGAAATTCAAGTTGTTTTGTCAATTCAAGGTATATTTCTTGTCTTAAATTTCACATTTTCATGACGGATAAATTATTTGCTCGTATGTTTCGTCATAAACGTCAAAATGAAAAAAAAGAGGCTATTGATTGTAGTTTACATCTTGATAGTTTAAATAGTAGTGAAGAACCTAAAACCCCTGTATATGTTGAAGATGATGATTTTGTAGATAGAAATGAGGAATTTATTAATTTAGATGACGATTTGGTTGATGTCGAAGATGAAAGTGATGGACATGAGGTTGAAAATGAGGTTGAAAATGATAGTGATAATGTTGAGGGTGAGGATGAAGATTTTGTAGTCAAAATAAACGACGTAGAGAGGTTCTTCCTAAAAGCGAGTGCAAGGTGAGGATGTATGTCAATTATCAAAAGAAAAAACGTCACTGGGAGGTAACTAGCCTTGAATTGGTACACAACCACGGTCTTGTTTCCCCTAATAAGATGAATTTGGTACAACGAGAAAGACATGTCAACACCGCGACCCGTAGTTTGATAAAAACGCTTTATGGTTCGGGGGTTCGTAATTGTCAAGTGATGAATGTGATTGGTAACATTCATGGAGGTAATGACAAAGTTGGTTTCAATGTTCAACATGTTAGGAATGTGTTAAGAGACGAGAGGAAGAAAAGGTTTGAGATTAGTGACGCCCAAGCGGGGTTGGACTTGTTGCATAGGTTGAATGAAGAAAGTGGTTCTAAATATTTTATTAGGACCGAAGTCGATGAAGAGAATCGCTTGAAGTGTCTAGTATGGATTGATCCGAGATGTATAATGGCTTACCAAAATTTTGGCGATGTTATGGCTTTTGATACCACTTATCGGACAAATAGGTATGCAATGCCATTTGTCCCATTTACCAGAGTCAATCATCATTATCAATCGGTAATTTTCGGGTTTGCATTGATGCGGGATGAACATGCGTCGACTTTTGAGTGGATTCTTCGTACTTGGCTTGAAGGTGTGGGGAATAATCCTCCATTGACTATAATCACGGATCAAGATCAAGCCATGGCAAGCGCTATTGCGGTTGTACTCCCGAATACTACCCATTTATTGTGTTCTTGGCACATTAGTCAAAAATTCCCGGAGAAATTAGCTCATTATTATTCGGCTTTTCCGGAATTCAAGACGGACTTCAACAATTGCATTTATAAATCTCTCACCGAATATGTTTTTGAAGTTAGATGGGCGTCGTTTGTGGAAAAGTATCACTTGCAAGATCATAAATGGTTAAAGGGGTTATATGAGTTGAAGCACAAGTGGATTCCTGCATATACTAGAAACAAATTTTCGGCGTTTCAAAATAGTACATCGAGGAGTGAGGGGATGAATTCTTTCTTTGATAAGTATGTGAGTTCGGCAACGGGTTTGAAGGAATTCATTGAAAATGCCCAAA
Organism: Apium graveolens; assembly: GCF_009905375.1. Classification (NCBI taxonomy): domain Eukaryota; kingdom Viridiplantae; phylum Streptophyta; class Magnoliopsida; order Apiales; family Apiaceae; genus Apium; species Apium graveolens. The sequence continues at coordinate 8,115,107 of NC_133655.1, forward strand.
AAAGCATTGGCAAGGCAATTAATTAGGGAGAAGGAAGAAGATTATGTCACCATTAATCTAAAACGTCCCATGAAATTGCATACCACATTGGAGTATCATGCTTCTTGTATCTACACTAAGGAAATGTTTAGAAGATTTCAAGATGAATTGGTTGAGTCTTCAAAATACTTTGTTGAAAAAGACCGACGAGCTAGTGAAGAAGGGAAGAGAATGTGGGATGTTTATACGTACTATAGTTATTATAGGCCCATGTCCGAGCCTACGAGAAGAAATGTTTATTTTGTGGCATTCGAGAAAGCAAGCTCTTTGAGAATGTGTACGTGTAGAATGCTTGAACATTCGGGGCTACCTTGTAGACACCTATTGGCGGTCTTCACTAAGAAACGGGTTTCGGAAATTCCCCCGTATTACATAAACCGGAGGTGGACAATGCATGCCAATAGAGTTGATGGTGTGTTGCCTTATAATTTGGATGTTGAACAAAGTCATGAGTTGACCTCAACCGATCGATTTAATAGCATGACAATGTTAACCATGAGTTTTTGTCAAAGTAGCATTGCATCCAAGGAACGGTATGATTATGCCGTTGGAGTGATGAATCGAGAAATACCAATTCTCGAAAAAATGAGCGTTGATGGAATTAAATCTTACGAAAGCAATTCGCAAGCTCCAAATGCAAGTGCTCATGAAGAAACAATTTTTGACCCTATGATGTCCCAAACTAAAGGGAGGAAGAAGGACGTTCGTTTCAAAAGTCCAATAAAATCGATTGGTAAAAAGGAGAAGCCGCCAAGAAGGTGCACTTATTGTCAAATGGAAGGCCATGATAAAAGGAAGTGTGCTAGTAGACTAGAAGATCTTAAAAATGTTCAAGAATCGCAATATAATTAGTGGTGTACCATTTTGTAACCGAATGTTGTAATCTTTAAATGGATTTGAATTTTAAGTGTTTAACATTGCTTTCTTTTTTGTTATGTTTTATTGTCATATAATTGCCAATTATTGTCATATAATTGTGTTTTATTGTGATAGGTAACATGACTAGCGAGTATAGTGGTGAGAATAACTCCGATCATAGTTGTGATTCGGTTTCCCACGTTAGCAACACATTCTCGGACTCCCTACCAAGCGACTCGTGGTATGAGGACAATGACGAGGAAGATGTGGTCTCACCAACCTTTAGTGAGATGGAAGATGCATGTGCCGAGTTGATGCCCCTTGTGGACAATGACGAGCCGCCCCATGTGGAGGAAGAGGAAACGGACTTGTACCCACCCGATGAGGAGGCTTATAGGGCCAAAAATTGGATCGAGGCATGCAATTGGATGGAGGGTACTGAACCGTGGAGATTGGTGAACTCTCATCCGGATCCGTACTTTCTTCCGATCTTGAATTTGGGCAACAACACGCCCGATGGAAAATGGAAAAAATCCGAATGGAATGGCGGTAAGCTTGTTAAATGTGATCGGATTGCCGATATTGTAAACTTGAGGCCTCGTGAGGGTTTTAATATGGACCAAATACGCATCGAATATGTGAAGGGTTGGGTTTCACACCTAACGGGAGGGACGGAGAGGGAACGCGGGACATGTTTTGCAAGATTTCGTCTCTACGATGGCTTGAATACGATTCCCGTTACCATTTGGAATGACTCCAACCCTTACCCTTGGAAACTTACGAAAGGCCATATCTGTGATGGTTGTGTACTTGTTCTCTACCATATTGCATGCTTCGTGGATACTACGCAAGGAGTTGCTCAACACCGGTTATCCGGTGGTCTTTCTAATATACTAGGTATTTTTGGTTAGGGCCAATATATTTCATAAAATTTAGTGGACTGTATTGATCGTGTAATTTTCATTCGAATCTATGTATTTTCATTGAATTTTATATGAATTTATATGAATTTTCTATGAATTAAAGTATGAAATTTGAGATTGAAAGTGTACCTAAAAATTTGAGATTGAAAAGTAAAATTTACAAGTCGAACTATACATTACAAATTGTTATGAAATGTATTGAAAGGTTTTTTTCAATATTTGGACAAGCAGTTGACTTTTGTTGACTTTTTTAAGGAATTTTCAATTTAACGTAAAAAATGAATTTTTTTTTTTTGAAAATCACTCATTACCATATTTTAAGACTTTTGAGAGTGGTTTGGATTAGTGGAAGTTAGTTAGGACTAACTTCCAAAAAATAAGCAATTTCAACAGAAGGTTTGCATGCATGCCTCTGTTTCTGCTCTGTTTTCTGGAACAAAACCAAAGGGACGGACCGCGAAAATTTTCCGCGGTTGGGCCTAAAGAGGGACCGCGGAAAATTTCCGCGGCTGGGCAGGAATTTTTTTGTAATGCAGACTGTATACAGAAATTCACCACCTATAATCCACAAAAATTGCCAGCATAATTTACCACCTATAATCCACCAAATTCACCAAAATTGGCAACAAAAATCCCACACACCTATAATCCTCCGAAATTAAGCATAATTCACCAAAATAATCCTCCAAAATCCAAAACAATCCAAGATCCACAAAATCCACCAAAATAAAATCAAATAAAACCGACAATATAAAATCAAATGATATCCAAGTACGTAAACCGACAATATAAAATCAAAAGAAATGCAACTACATAATCCGATAACCTAAAATGAAACGAAATCCAACTACATAATTCGACAACCTAAAATCAAATGAAATTCAACTACGAAGCTTCGTGACGCCTACGCATACGAATCCCGAGAATCCCACTTGCCTTCCCTAGCTGAAGCTCCCTAGCTATCCTATACCTAAAGGTATCCACCTCCTCCTGCGACCAATTCGGTACCTCGGCTAAGTCATATCCTTGTGTGAAGTAGTCCATGTACTTCATCACATAAACACCACAATCATTAGAGTTTCGTTGCTTTGGCCTGGACGGTAGAGCTAGGACCTCGGCAGAAGTAGGGTCAAACCCCTCGACTGGGTGTACCATATGCAATAGCCTCGGCAACAACCATGACTGCAATGAAATTATAATCCGAGAATGAATATAATATACAATTGGTAAGGACTATATAGAAGACAGTAATAGTAGAGGAACATACTACCACTCGTATATCCTCACGATAATCTGGCTCGTCATTCATTGAATCTATGATAAGACCTTCAAATCGTCTAGTACCGAACATGAACAAAACCCAATGCACATCTCCGACACATCATGGGATGAATATGTAGTCCGCGTCGAGAACGGAAGGACCAACAGTAGCACTGGAAAACCCGGTAAAGCTACGTAATGCTTTATTCCATGCCCTCTGCAATGTATCTCCACCGACCCTCGATGCTTTTCTGATTTTCTTCACATGTCCTTTCCCAAGAACCATGAAGTAGGGATCCAAGAAATAATAGACGGGTTTCCTCTCCCATATACCTCCAGTGTGAATCTCCTCCTCCCGAGTCCTTAGCAATCCCTGCAAGTATATATGAATGCAACAAGTAAAATTAATGCAACAAGTAAAATAAATGCAAACACTAAAATATATTAGACAACGAACAATACCATATAAGTGTATATGATCATGTCATCAACCCATGTTCCTGGAGCCAGACTCTGCATATCTGATGCATGGACGTGATAGTCCTGAACACTAAGACCACCGGGATTCCTCGGCGCCATCCCAAAGCCCCATCCCCAATCTGAATATATAGCATTCTTCTTTGTCATGCTGAGACTCTTAGTGATACTCCACTTCTCCTCTTTCATCCTGCGGGATGCAAGCTTCGCGGGCCTACTAGATGAGGCAATAGCCTGGGGTGGCTGAGACACATGCTGGGATGGCTGTGTCATGTCAACGACATCCTGGGCAGGAATGGCTGGAATGTCAAAGTCGTCAGCCAAAGGTGCAATGAAATCTGATTTTATATTCTGAAATGTGGGAGGTCTATAGGCGAGTCCTTTGATCTTCTTCATCAACCGAGAGAATGGTGTGAGGAAGGTAGCAGAAATCCTCCCAAACTCCTCCACAAACTCAGGAAGAACCCTAGCATCCAGTTGCTTCAACATATTAAGCCCGACAACCATCTACAAATAAAAACAAGCAAACATTTTTTCATTAATTCCACAAGGATATCATATCATCAAGATGAAATACGTGTGAATACAAATTTTGTAGTGTGTGGGGGTGTAATGTGAAATATGCATATTTGTAAAACACTTACAACTTCATAGCCCTCGAGGCTATCATACAACTCCCTCGTCTTGTACTGCTGCTGAGGCTGTGGATCAGGCTTCCCTATGCGCATACGAGATATATCAGCATACCACGCCATGTAATCAGCCTCCGAAGCTATGTCTACCGAGTCATCAACAAGGCCATCCAAATCTGAACAGAACCTGGCCCATTTGCCAATATCAATAAACCACCGCACCAGCCAATCCTCCCATGCAAACGTGGCATCCTTAGCCCCCCTGTAACCAACCATGTTCACCGGTGCCTGTGGAATCTGGGGACTAGAACCAAACTGTCTCGACACCCTGTCCGGATGCTGCCACTCGACCACATCGTAACATACAAGGGGAACTCGACCGCACCCAGCTAACTGTGCCTGTATCATCTCGCTGTCCATAACATCCTCGAACCTAGCATACGGCCTCCAGACCACCTCATCACCAGCAACACCATCAAACTCACCCCTATAGAACGGTAAGCTGTGGTGAGGGCCTGACATCCTGCGCTTCTTCGAAACCCCGACATGAGTATCACTAGCATAGGCCCATCCCTCAGCAACTGGATAATCCTCCTGACCGGGAGATCGTAAAGGCACGCCAATACGAGGAAATCTCTCGTAAGACCAAACCTGTAACACCCAGACACAACAAGCAATGCTCTTGATGCCCTTCCTTGCAGCAATCTCCAAACCCCGATATATATGAGCTAACACAGCTGCGCCCCAAGCATAATAAAGAATCTCCCGCATATTAATCAACGGGTGCATATACCGAACATGAACAAAAGAGCGGTTGATGCTGGGGAAGAGGATACAACCCATAATGAATAGCAGATATGCCTTGGTATGTACAACCGTGGCCCTCATATTATTCTTCTCAGGCTTCTGTGCACCATATCTCTCAAACAACCACCCCAGCTTGATGTTATTCCGATACAAAGCCTCCTTCACCTCCTCCTCGGTCAAAGGCTCAAACCAATTATTAGCAAAATACGCCGCCTTGTTCTCTATCACCCTACAAGTCAGCGCATCCCCCTGAACTGGCACCCCTAAAATAAACCCCACATCCTCCAATGTAACAGTCATCTCGCCCTGCCTCGTGAAAAAAGTGTTGGTCTCGGGTCTCCAACGCTCCACCAAAGCAGATATCAACCGAGTGTCAGTAGTCAAGACAACAACAGGGTCTGCAAAAATCCCAAACCCAAGCATGGGTAGCAATTCCCGCTGTGGTCTCCTTAACTTCCACAAGTGCAATGACTTGTTCCCCGAATAGCTCTGCAACTCATCTCTCCCTGCATCATCCCAAACATCCTCACTGACGTGATACCGATTGTCCCAAATAATATTATGCGCGTTAGGACCCGACAACATATTCCCGAAATCACCAAAATTATCCATACCTGAAAATATTGGCAACATAATTCATCAATCACCACAATTAAAACTACCACGTACACAATTAAAACAATTACCACATATAATCAACTAAATTAACCCTAATTTCATAAATTATAAATTCTTAATTTATTTAGAATTTAACACTAATTTTACCAAATTCGAAATTAACTAAATTAAATTTGAAATTAACTAAATTAATTCAAAAAAAATTAACTAAACCCTAATTTCACACTAATTTTTATTAAATTCGAAATTAACTAAAAATTAAAAAAATAAATTAACTAAACCCTAATTTCACACTATTTTTTCATTAAATTCGAAATTAAATAAATTAATTCAAAAAAATTAAACTAAACCCTAATTTCACACTATTTTTTCATTAAATTCGAAATTAACTAAATTAATTCAAAAAAATTAAACTAAACCCTAATTTCACACTATTTTTTCATTAAATTCGAAATTAACTAAATTAATTCAAAAAAATTCGATTTTACCAAATTATGCAAATTCGATTTTACCAAATTTATAAACGTAATTCACTAATTAAATTCGATTTTAACCACTAATTAAACCACTAATTCGAAATTAATTCTTCATTAAATATATCCTAAAAAATGAATTTAACCAATCAAAATTAAATTTTAATTAAGTAAATCCTAAAAAACTAATATTTTTCAATTCCAAATTATGAACCCTAGAATTTCTCAAAAATCAAATTTAATCTTACTACACTTCATATGTTAATTCATCACAAAGATTCATACATTAATTAACACTAAAAATTCGATTTACATACACAAAATCATATCTACAATAAAAAACAAACATATATTTATATCAATAAAACTGTAAATAACATAAAAGAATCGATTATATACCTTAATTGCGAGAAAGAGGAATGATTTTGGCTCGTTGTGTTAGGTTGTGTTAGGTTTTTGGCTTGTGCTGCTTCTGCTTCTCTGCTTCTGCGCGGCTGCTGCTGTGTTTGTATATCTGTTTGAGAGAGTTTGTGTTTGCTAGGGATAAGGCAAACTAAAAAACGCCACAAACCGCTGAAATTTTCCGCGGTCCGTGGTTAGGGGTATTTTCGTAATTACCCCGGACCGCTGAAAATTTCCGCGGTCCGCCTTTAATCTCAGCCATTCAATCTCCGATCCAACAGCTGCCAATGTGTTTGTTATATGCCGGTCTACAACAAACGTTTGTTATAGACCGGCCCCCATATGTAATAATTGTTGGTGAATTTATACATATATATATATTTACATGTATTTGATTGTGTTGTTAAATATAAAAAAAAATTTTAGTTACGTCATCGTACATTGATTTGAATGTATGTGAACTTTTCCTTTTCAATTTTAGAAACAGAGGCACCATTTTCAAAATTCGTTTAAGACACCCAAATTTTTAGGACCAGCCCTAACACCAAGTCACCAACACAAGATGAACCAAGTTTACTTCAGGTTTTTTTTGGTTTTTGTTACTGTATTACAGCAAGTTTAAATGTGTCCTATAAATATAATAAAATGCCGTGTCATAGTAGTTTAAGTCAATTTTATTGAATATCAAGTCTAATACTATGTCTTATATTAATGTCTCATTACTAAAATAATAATATATTTAAATTATAATGAGGAGGGAAAGTAAATAATGAGAGGAGAGATATGTGTAAAAAAGGAGGGAAATAATTTTTTAATTGAAATAAATGAGATCGGGCATGCTTAGTGGTTCCTTAAAAATGAGGCACATGATAAATGTCTCAGTATTTTGAGGCCCTACCGGGACATTGTTGGAACACTTTTTTATCGAAAATGTCTCAAATTTTAACTTAGGACAAGTTTTTAGGACATTTTTGTACTTGCTCTTAGCTTGGAGCGATTTTGTAGATGTTAATTAAATAAGTGCTCATAATTTAATCCATCATCGAGAGAGAAGAATATATATAGTGTGTGACTGGTTGAAGTCTTGAACCTTCTAATTAAACAACCATAATGACTAGAAAAAATTTCACTGCTTTGCGTGTTCTTGATTGTGTTAGACTACAAACGATATTTTCTGATAAATTTAATATTTAAGATTTTACGAATACATTGCTCGTTCGATGGTGACCTTGTATAACACCTTGGTTTTGTGGAAGTATAATTTTTTTCAAGAAACTCGGAAGAGTGAAATACTGAACAATCTTCTACACGAAGCGACGAATTTGATCATTTAAACATTTGCAATCTCATATGTAAATTCGAGTAACCTTCTCTGCACTCTCGTATAATGATCATACACTTTCTTCTACTGCAATGGTTGCTGCACAGTCAGCTACCTGTGAAGAAAATACAAAGGATACACTGCAGATCGGTAAAATAGTTAGACAAATTATAACTTATTTAAGTCTACACAAATGTACTAATAACAGTGGACCACTTTCCATTAGTTAGTTAAGAGATACTGGATTTAGAAAGTGTACAGCTGTATAGTAGTGCACAGCTGTATAGTAGTGCAAATATAGTATATAAGAGAAACACATTAGATTAGATAAAAAATATATAACACATCAAAACAAACAGACTTAGATATATGTATAGTTTTCTTCTTTGTTAAGAAATAAATATATAGCTTTTGTATTGGATTCTCTTTGTTCTGGTAATCAATCAAGTTCATATTCAGAAAAGTAACATGGTATCAGAGCTGGCAGTGGCGATTATGATCTTCGTCAACAATTAATGCTGCAGATTCATCGACATTTCATCAGAAAATCATCAAATCGAGGTTTCTTCTGTAAAAAACTTTACTTAATCATCATAATTTGTTATTTTTTTGTTCAAATTTGTTCATATATTGTGTAATCTTGATTGATTCAGTAGTGTTTTTCTTATCAAAATCTATCGATTCATTTCGTACTTGATTGATCTCTGATTGTTGTATTGTTCACAACAAAGTCAATTCTTGAAATTCCTGAAATTAGTAGATATTTTGACCTAGACTTTATCTGAAATCTCAATTTCTTTTCTCGGTCTGTTACTTATGAATTAATAATGATGTCTACATCTGCAAACGATACCTCAACTACAAATATTCAGACTAATTTTGATCCTACAAGTGTATATTACATTCATCCTTCAGATGCGAACACAACGCAACTTGTTTCAGTCAAATTCAATGGGCACAACTTTAATAACTGCAAACGATCTATGATATTGATCTTATCGGCTAAGAACAAGCTTGGTTTTATGAACGGAACTTTGACTGCCCCTGCTAATAATTCACCGGATTATTGTGCTTGGGAACGATGTAATTCACTTGTTATTTCTTGGATTCTGTTCAATCTTGATGAAACTATTGCAAGAAGTGTAGTATTTTTTAAAAGTGCACGATCTATCTGGAAAGATCTAGAGGAAAGGTTTGGCAGTTCTTCTATTACAGAGTTGTATTCTTTAGAGCAAGAACTAGTAGAGATTTCTCAGAATAGTCAATCTGTATCAGATTACTATACAAAACTGAGAACTGTTTGGGATAGTATTGATGATGTGAATCCGATTCCTACTTGTTCCTGTGAGAAATGCACATGTGACTTAAGGCAGAAATTTCTCAAGAAATAGCAAGAACAAAGATTACTGCAGTTTTTACTTAAACTGAATGATAAGTATAGTGTTGTGAGAGGACATATAATGATGATGCAGCCCTTACCTACTGTATCTCAAGCTTATAGACTTGTGGCACAAGAGGAGAATCATAAAGACTTGTCTCAACTTTCATTGAATACTGAAATTGCAGCATTTGTTGCAGAAAGGAGGAATTATGGAATGCATAATTCTCAGAAATCTTTTGGTTCAAATAGTGTTCAAAATTTTCAGAGACCTACAACTGGTGGCAACTACAACTTCAGGCCTTCATTTTCTCACAATAATGGACCTTCAGTTCCTCAGAATGCTGGATCAAAAAGTCCATCTAAACCAGGGGCCAATTATTTTTGCACACACTGTAAAGTGCAAGGTCGTAGTATTGATAGGTGTTTCCAGATTCATGGATTTCCTCCTGGGTTCAAAGGATTCAAGGACAGAAAACAGAGTTCTACTGCTGCAACAGTCATATCTCAATCTTTTTTTGTTGCTGATCAAAACCCTTCTCAAGTGATGCCAACTAATAACTCTTCCAGTTCTTCACATGGTTCACCTGGAGCTCTCACTGATGATCAATACTCTCAACTTTTGGATTTACTGAACAAGCAGTTTCCTTCAGCCAATCAATCTGATGTCAATTCTTCCAGTCATGCACTCTTAGCAGGTAACATCTGTCTAATGAGTATTTCAAAATCAAATTGGATTATAGACAGTGGTGACACTGACCATATATGTCCAGATTTGAGATATTTTATGGATTTTGCACCAATTATTGATTCTGCTAAGTATATCACAATTCCAGATGGTAGTCAAATCCCGGTTAAGCATAAGGGAACAGTAAAACTAAATGATAACATCATTTTGAAAGATGTTCTACATGTCCCTGACTTTCATTTTCACATCATCTCAGTTACCAAACTCTGTAAAGATATATCCTGCAAAGTGATATTTTTCGATGACAAATGTCTTTTACAGGTCCATTCTCAGAAAGAACATCTGATGCTTCTTGGTAAACTGAGTGATGGACTCTATATTGTTACTCCTGCTATTATCTCTGCTGTCTCCTCTTGTACCAAGAATGCTTGCACTGCTTTTACCTCACAAAGTTCTACTGATATTCATCTGTGGCATATGCGACTTGGCCATTTGCCTATATCTCAACTGAGGCTTATCAAACCTGAATGTAGTACATTGACTCCTACTATTTGCCAAATTTGTCCAGAAGCTAGGCAAAGTAGACAACCATTTCCTCATAGCTCTATTAAAACCTCTAGAGTGCTTGAATTGTTACATATTGATGTATGGGGTCCTTATAGGACAAAGACATATACAAATTGTAGTTTTTTCTTGACTATTGTAGACGATTTTACTCGTTATACATAGGTACATTTACTGCGTTATAAATCTGAGGTATCAACTGTATTGGAGAATTTTGTCAATTATGTTGAGAAACAACATAGTGCACAGGTTTTATGCATTCGGTCTGATAATGCTCTTGAACTGACAGCAGGTGATTTGAAACAATTTTACTTAAAGTGAGGTATTGTCAATCAAACTACTTGTGCCTACACCCCTCAACAGAACGGGGTAGTAGAGCGTAAACACCGTCATTTGTTGGAAACAGCTCGAGCTTTGTTTCTACAGTCCAAATTGCCGGACATATATTGGGGTGACAGTATTTTGTGTGCAACCTATCTCATCAATCGAATGCCCCTGCCCAGTCTTGGTAATCTTTCTCCTTATTTCAAATTACATAACTCTGCTCCTTTTCTTGAGAATTTACGGAATTTTGGCTGTCTGTGCTACGTTTCTACAACCCCGGTTCAACGTTCTAAGTTTCACCCTCGTGCTAGTCCTGCTGTTTTTCTTGGTTATCCTCCATTTCAAAAAGGATATAAGATTCTGAATCTTGATACTAATCAAGTACAGGTTTCTCGAGATGTTAAGTTTTATGAGTTCCATTTTCCCTTTCATATTCTTTCTGTTGCATCTTCACATAGTTCCTACTTAAATTCCATTTTTTTACCATCTGTCACTCATGCTTCCACCACATTTTTTGACCAATATCCTTCTGTTACACCAGATATTGTCCAATCTATAGATACTACATCTCCTTTACACAACATACCTTCCCCTGCCTCTCATTCTGACTCGATCAGTCATGATTCTTCTACTCATAATAATTCTCCAGTTCCTTATAATTCCCCAGACATTATCACTTCACCACCTCCACATATTCGTGTTTCCACTCGACAACGCAATCGCCCTACTTATTTACAGGATTTTCATTGTAATATTGCCACTACTTCTACACAATCTCATTGTTGTAACTTTGTATCATCTGAGAACTTTAATCCTATTCACCAAGCTCACATTTCTCAACTCTGTGATATCTCAGAACCTACTTCTTATACAGCTACCTCCACCGACCCTATTTGGGTTGAAGCAATGAATAAAGAGCTTCAAGCTCTAGAGTTGAACCATACCTGGGAATTAGTTCCCCTTTCAGTTGGTAAAAAACCCATAGGATGTAAATGGGTTTATAAAGTAAAGCTAAAATCCGATGGTACTTTAGAACGTTGTAAGGCTCGTCTCGTTGCTAAGGGCTTCAATCAAAAATTTGGGATCGATTATGAGGAAACTTTCTCTCCCGTTGTTAAAATGGTCACTGTACGTTGTATTATTGTTTTGGCATCCAGCAGAAAATGGGATTTGTTTCAGCTTGATGTTAATAATGCATTTCTGCACGGCAACTTAAAGGAGGAAGTCTACATGATTCCACCACCTGGATTGAAAGTTCCTCCTCATTTTGTTTGCAGACTTATCAAGTCATTGTACGGGCTTAAACAAGCATCCCGGGAATGGTTTTCTAAACTTGTTCATGAACTTACCACCCAAGGATTTATGCAGTCTAAGAACGATTACAGCCTCTTCATTAAACGAAATGGTTCTTTGATTACTATAATGGCTGTTTACGTCGATGACATCATAGTCACGGGTAATGATCTTTCTTCTATTACTCATATTAAGAACCATTTACATCAGGTTTTTAGTATCAAAGACTTGGGTCTCTTGAATTATTTCTTAGGTATTGAGGTTGGTTATTATGCCAATGGAATCACTTTTAGTCAACAAAAGTTTACAAAAGATTTGTTACATGAATGTTCTCATCCCCTTCCTGTCAAAGCTTCAACTCCTTTACCTTTACATTTAAAACTCGATACTACTACTGGTTTGCCTATCTCTAATCCTGAACTATATCGTTCTTTAGTGGGAAAACTTAACTACCTTACAAATACACGACCCGACTTGAACTATGTTGTTCAAGTGCTCAGTCAGTTTATGCAACAACCACGATCCACTCATTTTTCTGCTTTACTTCATACTCTGAAGTATGTCTCTACTTCTCCAAATCAAGGAATACTTCTTCGCGCATCCAATACATTGACTCTGCAGGCTTATTCAGACAGTGATTGGGCTGCGTGTCCTATGTCTCGCCGCTCTGTCACTGGATACATTCTTTTGTTTGGTGACTCACCAATTGCTTGGAAATCCAAAAAGCAGGCCACCATTTCTCGCTCTTCCTCTGAATCTGAATATCGTGCCATGGCTTCTGCTGCTGCTGAGGTGACATGGACTGTGCGTTTACTTGAGGAAAATGGGTGTTAATGATCTTAAGCCTGTCACTCTCCACTGCGACAATCAATCAGCAATTCACATTGCTAAAAACCCCGTGTTCCATGAACGAACAAAACATATAGATATCGATTGCCATTTTACACGGGAGAAAGTTCTTGATGGCTTGCTGCAACTCTCTTACTTGCCTACTCAGAATCAACTTGCTGATGCTTTTACCAAGATTCTACCGCTACCTCAGTTTCAACAATTGGTTTCCAAGTTGGGCATGTATTCAAACCTTCCCAACTTGCGGGGGATAATGATCATACACTTTCTTCTACTGCAATGGTTGCTGCACAGTCAGCTACCTGTGAAGAAAATACAAAGGATACACTGCAGATCGATAAAATAGTTAGACAAATTATAACTTATTTAAGTCTACACAAATGTACTAATAACAGTGGACCACTTTCCATTAGTTAGTTAAGAGATACTGGATTTAGAAAGTGTACAGTTGTATAGTAGTGCACAGCTGTATAGTAGTGCAGATATAGTATATAAGAGAAACACATTAGATTAGATAAAAAATATATAACACATCAAAACAAACAGACTTAGATATATGTATAGTTTTCTTCTTTGTTAAGAAATAAATATATAGCTTTTGTATTGGATTCTCTTTGTTCTGGTAATCAATCAAGTTCATATTCAGAAAAGTAACATCGTATGCAAATTTTTGTAAATAACTTAAAAAACATGAATATTTTTGATAATTTTCCTTATTTATTTCACTTTGCGTATCTTGAGTTTGGTCATGCTTACCATTATTTGTATCTTAAATTTATAAACCAGCCCCGGCCCATAGGTATCTATTTTAAGGGCCTTTTTGTTGAAGAAAAAGTGGACTGGCCGCATCAAACCAAATTTGAATCTTGTCAGGGGGCCCGAAAAAAACTGCAAGAGTTGTAAACGGACAAGAAAATTAGGCAAAAAAGTAGGCAAAAAAATAGACCTAATATTCGAACCATGATATGTGGGGAAGCAAATAAGGTTCCAAACCAGCTGAACAGAGATGATTACATTTCATACATCATCAAGAGAGAAGAATATATATATAGTGTGTAATTGTGGTTGAAGTCTTTAAGCATCTAACTAAACAAGTATAAGTGACGAATTTGAGCATCTAATTTGATCCACCAAAAAATCAGTGTTGGAATCACTGTATGAGTTCTGCATTTACTAATTATATTTCTTCAAAAGGCTTCAGGATGGCCATTTAGATAACATGTTACAGACTTGCAGTTAGATTTTTATGAGACTTTAGCTCAATTCACGGAGATGCACATGAGAGTCCAACAAATTTAAAGGAATGAGACTTGGTAAAATGTATTAGTTCTATTCGTATTATGATGTGATGTTTGTCGTAGGGAAGTTTTGTTTAGCCATATGATCTGTTTGATGAACACCATTGATTTCCAGCATATATTACACATAAGCCGTGCTCGTTTAGGATATCTTACAAGTAACGTATAGGTTAAAAATAAGGCTAGTTTGAGATATCTTATAAGTTAACAAATACATGTATTTTTGACTTGAAATTCACTTATAAGTACAATGTACTGTGGTCCTGCCTATAAATTTTTCCTATTGTTTCATTTTCTTGAAATATGAGATCATGAACAGACTGTACTGAAAAGATGGATGGGTTGCGAGAACTTGAAGCATAATAAAAAATGATAAAAATCATTCCGGAACTTCTATCAAACACGTAAGGCTTGTATCCGATTTTTTTAAAAGAAAATGAAGTTAGTGATAGAAAGGTAAATTACTTTCATCCCTATTTTAAAGTGAAAGTCTCAATTTTGAAGTGAAAATTTTGGAATAAAAGTTCTAGTCGAATATGATTGCACGTGAAATTACCTTAATTACCATCACTTGTTTTCCTTCATTTTTTAGGTCGGGAACAAGGGGTTAAGCAAGCCTAGCACTCAAATTACTCTGCAACTTTAAATGTTTTCATTTCCGACTAATTGTGAACCAGAATTTAAGTCACAACAACCATCATTCACCGGCCATTGCAATCGATTGGTTTCTTGATTATTAAACTTTACATTTCAATAGCATGTACATAAATCAGCTAATAAACCTCAATGCTCGAGCAGATATTGATCTAAACCAGCTCAAAACATAAGAGAAAGACGCGCGGAATCTTCCAAGAGCAAGTTCAATGGTGGTGCTAAAATACGTATAAATTTGTTATAATTTGAAACATTAAGAGAATTGGTAGATTTACATGTCAACAAGAATGGTAAGAAGAGGTAAGTACAACAATCTCACTAGAAAGAAATATCCTTGATACATAAGCTCCTCTCAAAAACCTCCCAAAAGAATCCAACTGAATGTAATAATCCCACAACAGGTAGTCAGAAAAAAATTCCGACATAGCATGGAATGAAGTAATAATAACAAATAATATGTCCTGGCAACAAGGAATAGCGTAGCGTAGGTGGAAGTTACAGAAATCAAAAAATCTAGTGCAACAAAGTTAGGAGAGCAAATCCAAAGCCTAAGCTTGCAACCATCTTGTATGTTGACATTGTATTCTGGGCACCGCTCTGCAATGCAAGCAAATGTTTCAAATATTAGAAAGAGATGGCAATGAATTCACTACCGGCTGAAAAAGATTGCAGGCATTTGATTGTAAAACTAAACTCGTTAAACAATAGGTAATCGAACTCATTTATCTACCTAATGATGTATCGAAACAAAAAAAATAAATACATCTATACGATCACCAGAAAAATTAAATTTCTTAACAAATAACACATAATGGATAGATCAAATTACGTTTTTCAGCCAATTTACGAATTTACAGATGGTTTCTTCAAATCAGGGACTCCAAACTAGGGTCGGGAAATAAATAGATAGATTGCACAATGTTGACAATAATAGACTTGCTTTGTTAATTTCATTTGTCACCAAAACGAGAAAACAAAGTAAAAAATAAATAAATGCCTTTAGAAAATAATATCGAAAGTCATAAGAAATGGAAACAACACTGCGAACATTTCCAGATTTGCACATTTAGTTGTCGCATAAGCTAACAGGATCCCTTTCTCCTCTCGTCTTGGTAACTAGAGGTTTAGACAATGAGTACATTTGTTCGCTTTATCTAACGGGATCTCTTTCTCCTCTCGCCTCGTTAACAAGAGGTTTAAACACAAGTACATTTGGTTCGCTTAATCTAACGATATCCCTTTCTCCTCTCGTCTCCGTAACAACAGATTTATCCAAAACTATGAATGCGTGAGTATTTAAATTTTGTACAATTAAGTAATAAAACATCTAAAGTACATCTACTTCAAAAATGTCACACAACAGATAGTTTGGTAACTGGTACTCCCTCCGTCCTAATATATGTTTCATCTTTTGGCTTTCGGTACTGTTCATGGTAAGCGATTGACTTCTAATTTACGTTTAATCTATAATATCAAATATAGTCATGAGTGATCTCGTTGGATTCGTATTTATCAAAATACAGTACTTTAATACAGTGAAATTTTTATATTTAATACTAATACGAATTTAAAGATATTAACGATCAAAAGTGTGCATTGACAAACGTGTCCAACACAAAAAGAAAACGTTACTTCTCTAAGATTGTAATTACCCTTATACCCCTGTATATTCAATAGTCGCTTCATAGGCTATTAAAGTACATAAAGTCATAAACAAAGTACACGAATCACGAGAAACCCGCGCACGGTAGACAAAACATACACATCCTAACTAACGTACGCCGTGTAAATTAAATTCACTTAAAACTACTTTAAACTCAACACTTCAAAGTACTTTAAAAAAACAACAGATCTACACCATGTTTGCATAGATCTATACATGCATTGTACAAATCTATACATACACACACATATATATACATACATATATATAGATATGACAGTACGCGTACCTGATCTGGTGAAGAGGGAGTGGCGGCGGGAGATACATCACCAGCTCTAGGCGCCGGAGATTCCATCGGAGGAGACGGAGGACTGTCTAATTCCGACGCCGGAGCAGGTGAAACCGTCGTAGTACTCGGCGCAGGAGCAGCAACAGGTGTAACAGCAGGAGGTGGAGTAGCAGCAGGGGTAACAGCAGGTGGTGGAGTAGCAGCAACAGGCGGGGGAGTAGCAGCAACAGGCGGGGGAGTGGACGGAGGTGGAGAGATAGCAGGTGGTGGAGTCGCCGGAGGTGGTGAACTCGCCGGAGGTGTAGCCTGAGGAGCAGCAACAGGGGCAGGAGTGGAAGTTGGTGGAGTTGAAGTGGGTGGTGATGAAGTGGGAGTTGGAGTGGCCGGAGTGGCGGTGGGAGAGGCGGCCGGAGATTGGGCGGTGACGGCAGCAGAGATGATAATGCAGGTGAGTGTGAGGAGAAGGAGTGTTGATTGGTTCATCTTGAGATTTGGAAATTGTGTGTGTTTTGTGTGTGTTTTGTGAGACGTGAGAAATTATATAGGAGGAGATGGGGAAAATAGAGCTGTTGTGGGGAGATATAGAAATAAAAATATTGTATGTTGATGAAAGTGGGATGTATTATAGGATTTAGACCGTTTGATTAGTTGTCCGTGAATGATGGTGGGGTCTACTTCTCTAGTGGGGTAGTGTCACCGTCTCAACTTCTTGCCACGTTGTGTTTTTCTTTTATTTTGCTTTAGTGTGCGCGGACAAATCGAACACTGATTCAAATATATAAATTTGGGCAGATTATACCAAATTTCATCTCGACAATGATTCAAATGGTGATCCAAATTTGGATCATTGAATAATAGTTTTTCACTGCTCCAAATTTGGATCACTTGATTTAATATAAAATTATGGTTTTGTTATGTAGTTAATGAAATTTTAAATTGATTTTTTATTTTTTAATTATATAATTAATAACAAAATATAATTAATAGTTAACAAAATTTATTTTTAAAATAATGAAAAAATATAATTTCATTAAAATTTAAATAGAAGTACATTGCATAAAATAAAAAGTATATAAAATGCGTAAAAGAAATTATAACACACAAAATGACTCAAAATGATACAAAAAAACATAAAATTTTGATTTATTCCGACAAACTATTTATGTTTCCTTTGAGATGGTCAAAATTTTGATACTAGAGATGGTATTAATTGAGTATTTGTGGGAAAAATATACTAATTCGGAGAATTAGTGCGTATCAATGATATTTTGTATGTTAATTGTTGCAATAAATGTGTTTTTCGTGAATTAAATGCACAATTTTAATATTTTTATGTGTATTAATTTTTTTTGATTTAATTAATTTATGAAATGTTATATAAATTGTTAATAATAATTACATGATAATTTTAAGATAAAATTGCTTAATATGATATATATATATATATATATATTATATGTAAAAAGTGATTGAGATCAAATATTGGAATCACAGTGGTGGAGTTGGTCAGAAGTTTGGATAATTTCGTGTTTAGTGTCAATAATGCATAATCCAAACTCGAACCGTTAAGGATCCGTTTTGTTTCGTATTCTTGTTGTACATTTATTTCGTGTATGTTTCGTGTCGTGATTCGTATAATTTAAAATTAATAATAAAGATAAATAAAATATATATTTATATATTAAGTTTCTTACTAATCAAGTCTTAAGTTGATAAGTTATAAAAAATCAAGTACAGTCAAATCTTATAAAATTTAAATTTAAATCTATTTTGTATCTATTTTCAATAAGAATTATATTTAAAATATTAAAGTAATATATATATCATATAATTTTGATAAATTTATTTAAATATTTATTTGTTTCGTGTCCTTTCGCGTCGTGTACCAAGTGTAAACCCAAAAACGACACTAAATTCATCTGTATACTTTCGTGTTGGTGTACCAAAAATGTCAAACCAAACCCGTTAATTTCGTGTCATGTTATCGTGTTTTGTACGAAATTGCCAACTCTACCTGCTAATTTGCTATGAACCATCGGTATTTTCTTTAGAACTCCGGCTTACTTCATTCTCTAAATTTAATATAAAAATTTAGATATAATAATTTAACACATCAATAACTATTCTCACCTACAACAACATTTCATATATCCAGTCCTTATATAATTTTTTTTTCATCAAAAAATATCATTATTACAAAAAGTGTAGAAAAATAAAGACAAAAGAAATCTTTCAAATATACTCCGTCCGTTCCAAAATACGTCCCAAAATATTAGTTCATTTGCCTTTTAGCGCGTACTTTAAGATTTATAAAAGTCATACTTTTTTTTAAATTTCTTTTCTTAAATTAAAAATTAGTGTATATACTTTAATTCTGAAAAAAAATTGATAAATAATTTATAAAATTATCATTTTTATTTATCTCAAAATAGTCGTAAAAAGTTTAATTATAAAAATATGATTGCATGTGAGCGTAGGGCCCGCCAGAAATGAAACAGCTAGTAGATTAGCGCATTGTTTGGCGGAGCGTAACATATCAGTAAACGAAAAGAAGAATAATACTTCTAGATCATTTGTTTATTTCCTTTACTTGGGAGTAACGTCCGAATTTCATGGCCCACATGTTGTATGTTGTGCTGTTGCAAAGAAAAATAATACCAACACTATGTGTATTTTTCTCTCCGGGAAACTGCATATGCCACATTTATATAATCGGTGGACTGATGCCAATAATTTGACGGTGTGTCCAATAATATACGAAATTAATTGGACGAGAAATGTTAGAATTCCGAAAACTGTTTCTAAAATTGTTACCGAATAATTAATTATTATTATTTTGTTGATTATTTTTTTTAAAATTGTTACGACCCCTTCTATATATTTGAGTTCACGAATAAAAACACGTCACGTGTCATTTAAAAAAGATTTTGGATTTATATGGGGATACGTAGCATTATTTTAAATAAATTGTGCAAATTCGCATTTATATTAGTTAGAAGATTAATCGAATATTTCTTATTTTTTCTTTTAACAAAGAAAAGTACTGAGAATGAATAATTTTTGTACTTATCGTGTATAACATTTCTATTTCCATTTTATTATCTAATATTATCATTTTCTTATTTTGTCAAAGTATATGGTAAATAGAACGTAGCCCGCAAGGGTTGGCTCAGCTGTTTAAAGAGGTGATAATTATCTTTTTGGTCACAGGTTCGAATCTCATGGGACAGGCTATGTAAGGTTAAAATTGTTGTTCTAGTTTTATGTTATGACAATTAATATTCAATGGGATTTAATTGAAAAAAGAGATGACTAAAATTTCAAGCCCAATGGGGAAAGAAGATAAAGCCCATAATTTCAAGCAGCCTGAAGCCCAGTTTAAGTCCACGAAATCCCGCACTGAAATCTGTGACAAAAGACAGGCCCAAAGGACGGTGTTTGGAATTTGAAACCCTCATTTCCTCACATTCTTATCTACACACACAAAACTTACTTCTTCAGTTCTTGTTCTGTTCACTTCAACTTCCGACAAAAAAAACTTTGAAAAGCAAATGGCCATGATGTCTGTGGGTGCGTTGTCTGCATCATTTGTACTAAGATCTGCTAAGATGGTTGTGTTCAACTCTCGGTTTCCGATGAGTGGTGTTGGTTTGGTTCCACGTGGCGTCAACATATGTACAGTTGTTGCGGCTTTACCTAAGAAGACAGAGACAACAACAACAAAGAAGAGAGAGCCTAGAGGTATTATGAAGCCTCGCCCTGTCTCCCCTGAAATGCAAGCTGTTGTTGGTGTTCCTGAGATTCCTCGTACTCAAGCTCTTAAGCTTATTTGGGCTTATATTAAGGAGAATAACCTTCAGGTCTCTCTCTCTCTCTCTCTCTCTCTCTCTCTCTCTCTCTCTCTCTCTCTCTCTCTCCCCCTCTCCCTCTCCCTC
Organism: Apium graveolens; assembly: GCF_009905375.1. NCBI lineage: Eukaryota > Viridiplantae > Streptophyta > Magnoliopsida > Apiales > Apiaceae > Apium > Apium graveolens. The sequence continues at coordinate 8,135,852 of NC_133655.1, forward strand.
TCCCCCCCTCTCTCTGTTGTTAGTGTTTGTTTAGATAGACTTGTTTTGAGTGAATAAGGTTGTTTTTATTTTTGTCCTTTTTATTTTTTTTGCTTTGTGTGTATATATATGACCTGTAAGTAAATTATTTGCTGAACTATTGGGATGCTGAGTAAGTAGTGTATGAAGTTTTTGGTTTTGTTTACACCTTTTTATATACCAAGTAGCCTTTGGGTAATTTGTCTGTCTGTTGGGTTTTTTGTTTGCTGTTTCTATGTACATTAGGTCTAATATTTTTTTTTTTGCTATATTATAGTGAATTTTAAATAAATTATTAAGTACCGTGTCATATAGGGCGAAATTAGTGATAGAGTAAGTGATTATAAGGTGCACTTGTGCAAAGTTGATGGCTCTGTTGCCGACTCAGATTATTGCATTTTTCCTTTGAAAGTTCGAAGTTCAATATGCATTTTAACATGAGAAGGAACTGGTTATGTTATTAATGTGATCTTGTATTGGACTATTGGATTAATAATATCTCAACTGCATTGTCTTTTGTTTAGTTTCCCTTTCCAAAATGCTATATGGTTGTACTCGCACAAGTGTGGGACTCCTATGATGTTTTTCTACATGTTTTTATTTTCTTTTTGATGTACTAAATCTTCTCTAGATGAGATGAATGAACTAATCGGAGGTGGTTTAATGTTCAATTGGTACTTGAATTTTCAAAAGCTTTGTTATTGTGTTAAATTTGAACTGATAAACAATCATTAGTTCCTGCCCGGTGACTGATTTTACAGATAAAACTCTTATTAGTCTCTCATTAACTCTTATTGCAGTTTACAGTGCTGCCTTGTCAGAAAACTGTTTAACATATACATATGTGAAATGAATATGTTTCTTAAATTGTTTACAATCCTAGTTGAAAAACTGTTTAACATTTACGTATGTGAAATATGTTTCTTAAATTGTTTACAAACTTGTCTGATTTAAATGAACCAGAACATAACATCGCACAGACAATAGGTGTTCACCAAAGTAGCCCAAAGGAAACCCAGTGACCGGTGTAAGTGCATGTTTTATTAATACTTATGTAAATGTATCATGCCCAGTTTATGGAAGACCTGTTTCGGTTTAATTATTACTTTCTGCCTTAGTGGTACAGTTTTTGAAATGCTCTGTTTTGTAACCTTGAAACATTGTGGTAATAAGCATGAACACTTGTTTGCAAGTAAATAAGCTGAAAGAATGTGATACTTGCTTTGTATTTTCAGTTATATTTGTCGCTTTTTTTCTGTATTTTATATTTTGACTGTTGATACATATCCAGAACATTGATTTCTACGACCAGTCATACAATGAAACTAATCTTGTATGCTTTTGTTGTTATCAGGACCCTGAAAACAAAAAGATTATTATTTGCGATGAGAAGCTGAAGAAAATCTTCAAAGGCAATGAACGTGTTGGGTTCCTTGAGGTTGCAGGGTTGATTAGTCCTCACTTTCTTTGAGTAACAGCTATCGGCAGGGGGTATATGAACCTGTTCTTTTGTAAATGGAGTTCTGTACTAGTTTAGTTCATCAGTAATGCTACTATATGACGGCCGGTATTTCTATTCTCTTTGAATGTATGCCAAAGTTCTAGCTCTTGAAATTTTGTTCTTCGGGCGAATAGTTCCTCTTATGATATCCTATTAATGGTGTAAGCCTCTTACTGATGTTTTTGTTGTGACTTCAACTTTCTGGTCTATCGGTCTAATGCCTATATTAGTTCTTTCGATTAAGTATGTATGGATCTCAACTAAATATCATACATATATTTCGAGTTTATCAAACCCTGCTGCTTGCTACATATGTTTTTGATATGAAAATGACAAAAGAATCGGGATTACACTTAGATTGCCATTACCTATTGACACCCTCCCCTCGTATTCAAAGAAACATGAACAAAATGTCAAAAGAAGGCAGCTTAGTGACCTCTTCCCTTGATCTCCATTGCCAGCCTCCACAGCCTCCGCTCGCAGCAATCAATAACCAAGAAATTAGGAAATAGTATAATTTAACTTTCCAGATGCAGATATTTGTGTATTGCATCATGTTTCTTATTAAGTGGATAAATCAGATACATTAGCTAAGTTTGTTAAGGATGCCTTTATATTCTTCTTCATTTTCAAAAAGAAACAATGAATCTGTAGGAAGAACTAATCTTTTTCCCCAAATTTTCTTGATAAATTCTAGGAACTTATAGTGTAACATAACCATCTTTAAAGGATCTTGATTGGAGTCTTGACTCCCCAGTCCATATTAGAGCTTCACGTATGTTTAAGTAAAATATAAGATCCTGGTACATCCTCCTCCTAACGCCATGAGGTTTCTGGAGAATTAGCAAGTCATTCTCCTAACAATGTATATAAGAGGTACATCTAGGTGTTTTATGCCACAGTTTGCAAACACGAGAGAGTACTAATGAGGTTCATCCCAGATATGAGGCGTGAAATTGTTACTTGGAATGCGTCCCATGACAGACTTGATTACTGAGCATCAGATGCTGACCGCACTTGATTTCTACTCTAAGGTCGAGGCATCTGATTGTAGTAACAAGTAGTTTGAAGTGAAACATATGGATTCTGAGGGCGGGGAAATGTTGTGTTTTGCAGAGACGAAGAAATGCGAAGGGCCTGTGTGAGATAGGATTGCCATGTTTGGTGCCTACTAAACTGGAAGAAGTTGCGGCTTCATGGTCTGCTGCTGATACATTGTGCATATAACTCTTATGGTTTTTCGAGTTCCAAATCTGACTTCACTTGTTGGAATTAAAGAAATTTAAAAATTTGTTAGTTTAAATTACTTCAAGGTTTTCTAGTGTTGATGGTGTATTTGTCAATTGTGTAATGTCTATGTTATCTGATAAATTAAGCAACAACTCGTAGCAGCTACAAATAACACCAATGATTATGAATGTCTCCTTTATTGTACTGGTCATTTTTATCATGTTATTCTTAAAAAGTAGAGAATGCATGAGCGGTCAATATTTGTTGATGCTAAACTTGAGAACCACCGCCCAAGACCATCATGGGAGACAAACCACCGGTTGATTACATCTCGTGTGACATAGCCGATCCCGAAGCTTAAAACTTTGATATCAAATTAGCTATATATTCGTTTACAGACCGGGATAAAACAATATTATGGGTCATTTGATTTATTTGGGATAGTAAGCACATGATCTTCCGTAGAGTGAATATTTTTCCAGGCTAGATGCTCGAAATTTTTCTCTGAGCTTGAAGATATTTTTGAGAAAACTCGTTCTTTATTCAATTGTACAACCCCCAAATGAGGTATATGAGTCCCAAAGGAGCTTTTCCTTTACAAATGCCCTATTGGGTCTTTACACAAATTTTACATAATTATTACAATTAAGTCTTTTTATGCCCTTCCCCTATAGTCCAAGATCCAACATTTGTCCCCCTAGTTTGAGTAACATCTTTAGATTTGGCCTCTGGGTATTCTGGGTCCATATACTATTGTTTAACATCTTTTTTTTGCGCAAACACATATATATATATATATCCCTCATATATATATGTATTTCTTTTTAGGAGGCATTTTCTTATTGGGAGATTGTGCAACCGTTCAGCTTCCTTGACAATTATTACATAACCGTTGCTGGACTGAGTTTTGCTGCCACTCCACTTCCTTCCTGTCTCTGTAAGTTCTCCTTCTTTATTAAGGTTCAAGCTCTATATTTTGCAATTATATCTGTCATTTTATTCTTCGTGGTTGTCGTGTTAAAGATTACATCTTTTTAGAAACAAACATGGATGTAGCTAGTTCTTCTTTTTCCATTAGGACTGTATCCGACCGGAGCCTTGAGAAAAGGCCCCTCGAGGAGGGTGACCAACAGTCTTTGTGGAATTTGAATCATTTGGAGATTCCTAATGATCTTGCACAATGTCATTCTTTTAATTTTTTGGATGAAGATAAATTGTTGAATTGTGTTCCCGTCGAAGGTCAGACTTCTGTTCCGATGAGTCCTCGAACCTTGGCCCTTAAAAGTCATGTTTTAGAGGAGAGTTACCGTATGGGAAGGGAATAATTTTTAGATAAGTCGAGTCTTAATTACCTTAGTCACTATATAAACAAAGAAATCCCGTTGAAAAAGCTGGAGACATATGTCGATTTAGCTAATGGATACAGATATCGGGTCCCGACAGCTGATGAGCGTGTTTGGATGATGCCGGAATATGGTATGCACGGTATCCCGATGCTTTTGTTTCATTTTGGACTTCGGCTGCCGATGCATCATTTCTTCTTGGCAATGTAAGAGGCGCCTAATTCAGTTGCTCAAGTTAGTGGTTTTATAGTTTTATGTTGTGGTAGAGATAGGATTCCTTCCATCAAATTGTTTTTCTCGATATATGGGGTACGCTATCACGAGGGTCAAGTTTACTTTGATGCTCGACATAAGAGAATGAAGATTGCGAGTTGTAGATCGTTGAACTCTAGATACATCGGAGGTCCGAATTTAGAATTTGTGAGGCCGTGTAGGAAGATCAGTGAGGCTACCCTCTATTATTTAAATGGTTTAGATAAGTATGACAGGGAGTATTTGGATGAATTTCACGGGGATAGATCTGTATACACTCACTTGCAGTTGAAAGATCCTCATTTCTTGGAAATGCATGATTGTAAGAGAAAAGCTGTTGACCTATTTTGATTGTCGTACCTTATACTCTGATTTTTTTAGATGCTTTTATTTCTGTCTTGTTCGTTGTTTTCATATTCTTTATATGATCTGATTAACTTTTCATCATTTCTTCCTTGCCTTTTTGCAGTAGTCGGGACCTCTCTGAAGAATATTCTAAATAATGGAGTGCGTGGTGAGATGGATAAGACAATGCTTTTATTGGTCAAGAGAGCATCGGGGGGTGTCGTTGATGCTGGTAGAGTCGGGCCTTCGAAGCCTAACCATTCGGTTTCCATCGAGCTTTTGCACGATCATGGCGAAAAGGTTGTGGAGGATGATGGACAAGTAGTTGTTGATGTCGTTCCTCCGGGAGATAACCCACGCAAGCGTCATCGTGGTGATGTGGAGAAAAATAATATTGGTGAGACTGAAGCAGCTGTGACAGGAGTAAACAAGACTATTACTCTCGTTGGGAACAGAGTTCTTATGTCAAATATTGTTGATCCTCGAGCTCGGTGGGAGCCTGTTCATGTCGTGATTCAACCCTCGGAGCGTTGGACAGGTGGTTCGACCGTTCCGCTTTGTGCTTTCAAGATTTTTAATTTACCTCAGGATGTTGTGGCTTATGAGGGTAGACGACGGGATGAGCTCGTGGATCGGTGTAAGGGACGAATTGGCCAGGTATTATAGCATCTTGACCTTGTCCTCCTTTCTCTTTATTTCTTTTTTTTTTACTATCTCCTTTATTTATTATCTTTGCTTTATTATTTAGATCTTTTTGTGCATTTATGCAGTTTCTTGTCGATTTTATGCATATGTAGGAGTAGTATAAGGATGATGCTGGTAACGAGGCTCGAGTGAAAATGGAGGCTGAGGTATTAGCGTTGAAAGAAGAGAGGAGGAAGTTGAAGGTGAGTTTTACTGAAGCCGACAGGCGTGCGGGTGACCTTTTTAACAAGAGCTCTGCTCTGTCTAAGCGGGTTGAAGAGTTCGAGCTTTCCGAGAAATCTCTGGCTGATAAGGTTGGGGAGCTCGAGACCAAGCTTCGAGATGCGGAGAAGGAGAGGGATGCTGCAAGATTAGAATGCGAGGGTTTGGGGCTTTAGTTGGAAGGATATAATGAATCTTATAAGGTGATTGCCGAGGAGAATGTAAAGCTCAAGGCAGAGGTTCAAAAAGGGTATAGAGGACATCGCGCCGACTCTCAGGGATGGATATGGCCGTTGTGTTCGTCAATTTGCTGATGCTGGTTTTAACGTCGAGGGTCAATCTTTTGAAGACTATATTCGAGATTTCGCAGCCTCGCAAGGCGAGAACCCGACTGGCGATGATCAAGTCGATGGTGGAGGTGCTTGGAGGTGGGGTATGCCCCATGATGGTTGTATTTTTATTCTCTTTGTGGATTGAACTTACTTTCCTGCTACTTGGTTTATATGCCTGTCTTTTCGTATCTTGGATTTTATGATGGTGGATATCTTTCCTTGTCATTTTCTAAGGATTTTTTGATGATGTGTCATCGTCATTTTTTTCTTTTAAAGTATTTGTTCTTTTAAGGTATTTACAGTTGTTGTCTTTTTTATTATTTTTCTAGTCCTCCTTGATGCTTATTGATAGATTATTACCCAAGGAGGTTATAGTTGGCGGTGATTCGATTTATGTCATTTGATTTGTTTGAAAGGGAAAATATTCCGATGAGTCTGTATCTTTTTACCTTGTCCGTGGCAGAACTTTGAACTGTCTACTCTATTTTAATTCACTTGCTTTATTTTGTCTGGATTTATTCTACAACGTTTGAGGAATACATATATGTAATTGTTACTTTCGTAACTTGTTGACATGTGTGTTATGTTGTGACGTAAATATTATAGTAATTGTACTAATTTTTAATCTCACCACGAGGCGGAGCTTTTTATAATGGTCGAGCCTATTCTCTTTAACTTCATTTTTTTGAATGACTTGGAAGATTCTGCACATCATTGAATATATCATATTTCTTGATGTTTTAGGGGAGTACTACCAGATTACTAATTGTTGTTGTTAAGATGAGGTGGCATTCTGAAGCTTACATTTTCATAATTTAATGACCCCTCAATGGGGATCTCATGACGACCCTCATTGCACCGAGGGTTTACTTTTGACTTGGTAGACGTCGACTCATAAGTTTCAAATATTACATACTAGGGGATTTTATTGATAAAATTTCTTGAGATGAATACCGTTACAGGCATTTTTAATTGGCTGACCATCGAGATGTGCAAGTTCATAAGTCCCCGCGCTAATCACTTTCGACACTCGGTACGGACCTTCCCAAGTCGGTTTGAACTTTCCCGATACTATGGGCTGCGATGCTGCGGAATCACGGAGCACCAGATCATCGACCTTAAGACTCTTGGCCTTGACTTTGTTGTTGAAGTCCTTGGTCGTCTTCTCCTGTTGTGCAATCATTCGGATTCGTGATTGCTATTTTGTTTCCTCGAGTAGGTCATTGTGGAAACGCAGGCCCTCGAGTGCTAGTGGGGGTCGAAAATCTCGACCCGCGGGGAGATTAAGCTTACCTCGACCGGTAGAACTGCGTCGATGCCATATGCCAAACGGAACGGTATTTCACCAGTTGAGGATCGAGGTGTCGTCCTGTAGGACCATAGCACATTTGGAAGTTCATCAACCCAGCAAGGAGGTATTTCATCGATCCTTTTCTTTAAGCCTTGTAGGATAGTTCTGTTTGTTACTTCTGCGATCCCTTTGGCTTGTAGGTATGCGACTGAGGGTTTGATGTGCTAGATTTTTAGTTCCTCTAAGGCTTTCTTAATTTGAGCCCCCACAAATTGTGTGCCATTGTCGGAAACGAGAATCTTTGGGACTCCAATTTAAAACATGACGTGTTCAATGAAGAATTCAATTATTTCTTTCTCCCTGATTTTGGAAAGAGGCTTTGCTTCGACCCATTTGGTTGCATAATCAACCGCAACAACTACATATTGGCATTGATTTTTGGTTTTGGGGAAGGGAACCACGATGTCTATCCCTCACTGATAGAAAGGGCATGGAGCGAGTATCGAGTTGAGCTCAGTAGTGGGTCGATGGTTGACATTACCATGCATCTGGTACACTTGACACTTCCTGACATACTCCTCAAAGTCTTTGCGGATCGTGGGTCAGTATAATCCTTGTCTGATGATTTTAAGGGCTAGTTTCTTTTCTCCGAGGTGTTCACCGAAAATGCAGATATGTACCTCGACCATCGCCTGATAAGCCTCATCTGGGCTCAAGCATCACAGCAGTGGTTCATATAAGGCTCGCCGATACAACAATGAGCCAACGACACAATAATTTCTTGCCTTAAACATGAGCGAACGAGCTTCATTTTTTTCCTCAGGGAGTCTGTTTTATAATATGTATTCGAGGAACGGTGTTCGCCAATTGGAGTTGCTTTGTATCTGATTTACAGATAACTCATCGATGGCTGGAGATGTCAGAATATCAACATATATATGCTAGAGGTTGATGGGGAGGTTGGAGGATGCCAATTTGGCTAAGGAATCTGCCCACTGATTTTCCTCTCGGTCGACATTCGAGAGTTTCACCGAAGGAAATCTTTTAAGCAAGTTTTATGTCCGTGCAAGGTACAGAGCCATGTTTTCATTGTGTGTTTTGAATTCTCCGCTTATCTCTTTAGTTTCAAACTGAGAATCTTCGAATATGTCGATAATCTCTGCCTCGAGATCCGCTGCTAGTTTTAAACCTGCAATCAGCGCCTCATATTCGGCCACGTTATTTGTGGCTGGGAACTCAAATTTGAGAGCCTGTTGGATCTTGAAGCCTTCTGGGCTAATCAAGATTATTCCGGCTTCTCCGGAGTCAGCAGTGGAAGATCCATCAATGAACAATAGCCATGGTCTTGACTGATTTTCATCGGATCTCGGGGCTCTGGATTTGAACCGATACTCTGCTACAAAGTCTAAGAGAACTTGGGATTTGATCATCGTTCGAGGTTTATACTCAATGAAGAACTGGCTTAGCTCAATGGTCCAAGCGGCGAGTCTTCCTGTCATGTCAGGTTTATGCAGAATTCTCTTGAGGGGTTGATTCGTGAGTACTTGAATCTCCCTTTCTTGAAAGTAGTGCCGCAACTTTCAGCTGGCGATAACCAAGGCATAAACCAGTTTCTCGACCTGCGGGTATCTTGTTTCTGTATCACGTAATGAGTGGCTATCGTAGTACACCAGGATTTCCTTCCATTCGTCATGTCGAACCAAGACGGCAACGATTGTCTCATCGGTAGCTGATAGGTATACACGCAATGACTCTCCAGGTATGGGTCGGGTGAGGATTGGTGGATTTGTTAAGAAGGCCTTTAATTCAGAGAAAATTTTCTCACAGTCATCATTCCACTCAAAACGTGAAGATTTTGAAGCTTTCTTTATTGCGGAAAAGAATGTGATGCATCTTTTGGAGGACTGGAGAATAAATCTTCGGAGAGCGGCAATACATCCTGTCAGTTTTTGTAAATCCTTGATGGACCTTGGCCTTTCCATTTCTAGAATGGCTTTTGTTGGGTGACTAGAAACCCGGGGAATTCCCCTGTAGTGAGGCCAAAGGAACACTTGGCTGGGTTTAATCGCATGTTATGGATTTTGGCATTCTTAAATATTTCTCGGAGGTCGGCGATAGAGATGTTCAAAAAATCCGAAACCCGAAATCCGATCCGATCCGGAAAAAGCCCGAAAAGCCCGATTCGGAAAAAAGCCCGGCCCGGTTCGGCCCGGTCTGCGGGCCTTAAATGGGCCTCCTTTTTTCTCGAAAATCCGACCCGGCCCGAAGCTCGAAAAGCCCGGATCGAAAAAAGCCCGGATAAAAGCCTGGTTCGGCCCGTATAAAAGCCAGGGCATTTTGAAAAGCCCGATTAAAAAATGATTTTTTATATAAAATTTGAAAATATACAATACTTTTTATGATTTTTAAAATAATATATCATAATATTAGAAATAATTAAAGTATATATGATTATTTATATATTATATTAAAAATAATTATTTATTTCGGTGTCTAAACTACTCTATCTGATATATCAAGATATTATTTTCTCCGGTATTTAAACTACTCATAATTCGAGTTATAAAATATTAAAATATTTTTTTAATATATAAATAAAAAGCCCAGATAAAGCCCGGTTCAGCCCGATCCGGCCCGGCCCGCGGGCCTAAAACGGGCCTTATATTTCTTAGGAAGCCCGGCCCTGCCTGGCCCGATTTTTAAAAAAGCCCGGCCCGATCCGTTTTAAAAAAACTAGGCTTTTTAAAGCCTGGATAAAGCCCGACCCGATGGGCTTTTTGTGCATCTCTAGTCGGCGATGTGGTCTGTAGAGACTTTTGACTTTGTGATCATGTCATCGACGTAGATAAACATGTTTCTCCCGATCTACAAAACGAATATTTTATCCATCATTTGCTGGAATGTAGCACCAACATTGATTAGACCAAAGGGCATGACTCGATACCCGAAGATGCCTTTGTGCATGGTGAATGCAATTTGTTGCCAGTCTTGGGAGTCCATCTTAATCTGGTTTTAACCTCAAAATGTATCCATGAACGATAGGAGTTCAATTCCCCCTTTTGCATCAATGAGCTGATCAATGTTTGGGAGATGATAAAAATCCTTCGGACAAGCCCGATTTACATTCGACAATCTATACACATCCTCCACTTTCCGTTACTCTTCTTGACCATGACCACATTTGAGATCCATGTGGGGAATTATACTGGTTCGATGAACCCAACCTCGAGTAACCTATCTATTTCTTGGTCGATGACCGCTCTTTTTTCGACGGAGAATGTTCTTTGTTTCTAGTATGATATTTTTGCTGATGTGGAGTGAGTGCCGAGCGACGAGCTCCGGGATCCCAGGCATGTCTTTGGGGTCCCAAGAAAAAATGTCGGAGAACTCTTTGATGAGCTTTTTGATATCTTCCTTTAGTGGCTCGTGGAGATTCTTGCCGACTTTTGTAGTTTTTTCAAGGTTTCCATCAAATACTTCAACTTCCTCGGTTTCTTCGATTTGAGAGCATGAATTGCTCGTGGGTGTGTCAGTTAGTTCTCTAGGGTCGACATCGAGGACTTGTTTAACCTCCGGTTCGTCATCTTTCTTGTTCCGTGATACTGTGGTGAGATAGCATTGTCTCGTTGTTGCCTGATCGCCTGTCATCTCTCCTATTCCAAAATCTGTAGGAAATTTCATTCTGAGGTGAGAAATGGAGGTGATTGCCCGTATGGCGGCGATCGTGGTTCTACCCAATATGGCGTTGAAACTAGAGGAGGCACTGACTACGTAGAACTTCAACATTTTCCAAATTTGGCATGAAGGTGAGCCGAAAAGAACAGGCATGTAGACAGTTCCTCCCACGTGAACCTCGTTTCCGGTGAATCCATACAATGAGGTGTGAGAATTTTCTAGCCTTTGATCACCGAGGTCCATTCTTACGAAAGCATGGTGATATAGAACATCGACAAGACTTCCATTGTCTACAACAATTTTCTTGATGGTGTTATTACCCACCCTAGTGGTTATGACTAGGGCGTCTTGGTGACCCTCGAGGAGGCCAGAACAGTAGTCGTCGTCGTCGTCTGAGAAGGATATAATTGGGGAGGGATTTATCTGTGGACGTTTCACAGCCGACGAGTTAATATTGAACACCTCTCTTGCATAGTTTTTGCAAGAGTTATTGGAGAGGCCGTCTGCCGCTACACCGCCAAAAATGACTTCGATGACACGATCGTCATCACCTCTATGATCTCTTCGATGTGCGTCGTCATGTTGAACATAATGGACAAGTTGTCCTCGACGAATCTTGTTTTCAATGAGGTTGCTCAACTGGAAACATTGTTATGTTGTATGGCCTGTGTCCTCATGGAAATCACAATACTGGGAACTTGGTGGTCGGCCGGGTTTCATCGTCCTTGGAGGTCCATAATCCGGTTCCATTTTTAATACAGCTAATATGGTTGCTTTTTCAGTGTTGAGCTTGGTGAATTCTTTTTCGTTCCTGGAGCGGGGTTGCCATTCTCTTTCGCGTCTGTCGCGTGGCAGAATATCATTCTCTCTTCGAATGTTACTTTCGCTTTGTCTCGGGGGACGGCGATACTCTCGATGTTTGTCATTTCTCGGTGACTGGGGGTTGTAACTTCGGCGACGTTCGTATCTCATCGAACGTCGTGGATATTGAATACAACTGACAGCCTCCTATAGGATCATGCGATGTTCGATGATTAAGAACGCTGCCTAGAGAGTTTTTGGGTGTTTTTCAAAAATTTCCTCAAGGATTAAGCCGTGTCTGGACTTGTCGATTCCCGCTGTCAGGAAATTGATGGCCATTGGCATCGAGCAATTTCGGAGTGTTCGAAGAATGTCATTCGACCATCAAAAGTGTTCAAGAATGCCAGGGGGTCGCTTGAACCATCAAAGTGGTTAAGGGATGGGGTTTTCAATGTTCTGTCGATGCGTGCCTTCTCAAGCACGAGGGAGAGAGGGCTTTCTGCTACAATCTCGAACCCCGATTGATTGCGTATTATGTTCCGCATTTGAGCTATTTCAACTTGCATATTGGCGAACTCCTCGTGGGAGATAGTGTCTGTGGATTCAGTTTTTTGTGAGGCATCAACGGACGACACTGTGCGCTGTGGGCGTTTGCGAGGCTGCGAATACGTCGACTCAGCCGACGGCTCGTATTCGTATTCTGCGTCGTCAGCGTCATCATAAATTTGATCTTCCGAGGTATAATTTGCTCTCGTTGTTTGTCTGAGTTTTCGACGGAGGCGGTGTATCTCACGCCGTAGCTCTAGTTTAGCTTGAAGAAGGCGAGTCTCCCTTTCTAGTAGTCAAGTTCTTCGTTGGAATATAGTGGTTCGTCGAGCTCTTCTGCCTCTTGAGACTTTATGCGTTCAACATTTTCCAGATGTAGGCGCATTTCACTAGATACCACTTGTTTGCATTTTGATGTTTGAACTTGCTGGCGATGATCTGGCTTATGTTTGCGTTTCCTCATTGGTGGCTCCGTAGAAGCCGGATCTAGCGACTGGCCGCGAATAGCTTTCTCAGGCGGGGGAAATAGGCATCTCAGCTGTAACGCCGACTGCTTCGATGGACCTTGTTCGTCGTGAAGCTTTGTGATGGTGGGTATCTCCGTCGTCATCTTTGTTGGAATTACTGGATCAGCCTTTTACGGATCAATCTCTTCCACAATCATCTTTTGGTTGGATCTCAAGAATAAAGCTCCTTCTGGCGCCAAATGATGTGCCCGAATATTTATCGAATATGCGAGACTATTATTTGAGGAAACTAGTTTTTTATTCAATTGTTCAACCCCCCTAAATGAGGTAGTGGCTCTATATTTATAGGGAGTTCCAAAGGGGCTTTTCCATTACAAATGGGCCTATAAGGCCTTTACACAAATATTACATAATTATTACAATTAAGTCTTCTTGGGCCTTTCTCCTTTAGTCCAAGGTCCAACACTTTGTTTTAGGAAGTACTAAGAATTAAGTAGGCTTGTAGTTTGTATCCACAAGCTCTGAGCAACATTTATGGGTTGTGTATCACTTCAATAGTTTTTTTAAAAAAATTAAAAGACACAGAACACTTCGCAAGAAAACGCTCATGTTTAATTTATTCGATGGAGGTATATTATGAGGGTATTTTTGTTCGGTAAAATTTGAAAATTGAGATGCAACTTCTAGAAGAGCTGGGGGTGCTAGAAGAGTTAGTGGTGTGCATTCGACTTGGTTTTTACCGAAAACCGTGTTCTAATCGTAAATGTATGTTCAATTAGATTTTTACCTATTAACATTAACTGGATTACCCAGAACAATTTTTTTGTTCAATTAATTATTTATCGGTTTCGATTTTGTACTTAATTAAAAATTATCGTTTATAAATAATAATAATAAATTTGGAAACTTATAACATTAAAAAAGTAAAATTTACATTTTTTTTATTTTAAAACTATCACGTAGGTTTACGGGACTAAAATAATACTAATAACCGATCTACGGTCTACGAAGGCATGAACTAGAATGATATATATATTATATACTTTATATATAATAAGCGTAGTTGACTTCATATCCAAAACATTGGTCATGTACCGTCAAAATAATTTCAACCGTTAATCTGATATAATTAAAAATTAACGGTTAAAATTATATCTTATTAGAATAAATATATTCATAATACAATCATAAATATAAAATGATTACATTAATTTAATACTAATTAAACACCAATTGCGATACAATTTTCTAATAAAATCCTAAATAAAATATATTAGAAATTTAATCAATCATAAATATAAAAGTATTACATTGTTCTAAGAGCATTTCCAACCCATTACACTATTCTGGTGTAATTTTTACACCAAGATAATGTAAAAACTAACACTATTTTCAAATGTAACTCAACCAATCAACACTAAATTTTACACAATTATTGTAATATATATTATTTTATTACTAAAGTACAAAAGTAAAATTAAAAGTAATAAAGTGGTGGGATACAAATGAAATAAATTTATTTTAATAAAGGATTACAATGGTAACATGAGAATATATAAAAACTCTAAAAATTTAGTGTGACATTAAATTTGGTGTAATTTTTGCTGTGACACCAAAATGGTATAATTTTTAGAGTAAGATTGGAGAGGAGTTTTACACCCAAATGGTGCAAAAGTGCAATTTAGAGTTGAGTTGGAGATGGTCTAATACTATGCGAACACAAAAATATGATATAATAATACAATGATATATAATATGATTAAATATTATATATCGCTGTAATTAAATTCCTCATCCGTCTTTTTCTCAATATATGCATATTTGTTGCAACAATATTTTAAATGATTTTTTATTCCATTATAGAATTTCATCAAATTCGTTGGTAATGTAGAATAATAATTATATTTAAATATAATAAAATGTTTAACAATTGAAATTTAAAAGAAAAATAAATTTTAAATTTGATTCTATTGTGGAATAATTTTGGATAAATGTGATTTTACTATGATTCTACTACAAAAACACTTCAAACTTTTCGTCAAATTTTAATGATTTTTTAAATAAAAAAAATGTGCAATTTTATTTTTTTATTTAGTAATTAAAATTTATAACTATATTTGATAAGAAATGAAATAAACTATGTATTTATATTTTTTAAATAATGCTTCTTTATGGACCTCTATTTAAGGGGCCCTCCATGGATTGCCAATATATATATATATATTATTTTTTTTAAATTTTTTAAAAAATAAATAAGATAATTTAAAAAAAATTGAGCATCTTACGGGCTATAATCTAGTACTATAATACACACGGAAGTCCAATACGCAGCAGCCCAAACAACAACAACAACTTCTGTTTAGAGTAGGGCTGCAAATGAACAAAACTGTTCGTGAACAAAACTCGGGATCGACTCGTTTAAGTAAACTCGGTTTAGTTCATTTTTTTAAACGAGTCGTTCTTGAACATGAAAATGAACTCGGATATATAAACGAGCCGAATCGAACTTTTTGTGTGCTCGGCTCGGCACGGATAAAGTTTATATGTATTACAAATAATAAATTATAACTAATCACTTAAATATTTTTATTAATACATTTATTAATTATTTAGTTGTTTTAGAATTTTTGTTTATTTTTCTTAAATTAACACTTAATTTTTTCGTAAGTAAACTATCAAATTGTTATCATGACACATTCATCTACAATAGTCCAATTCCCCGTGTTTCATAAACACCATTAAATAACTTGTAATTTCCATAAACCAAATTTAAGTAAAACAATAAAATATAATAAAATTTTGATATCGCCATTTTAAAAAGTAATGTACAATTTATAAAGTTACGAATGTCTCAATAATTAAAAATAAAATGAGATATATTTTTAAAAGTCGTCTTGAAAAATAAAATGATATAGATTAAGAAACAAGCGTAGAGTATGAGTGTGCGTATATAATTGTAAGATAAGACTAGTAGTTGATCTCGATATAACTGTAAAAATTTTAAATAATAATTTAAGGCTATTTAACTGGAAAAAATATGCAAACTATTAGTGGACAACTAGACTCGGCTCGTGTTCGGCTCATCTTGGTTGTTCGTAACAAACTCGTGTTCGGCTCGGGTTCGACTTGTTTATAAACGAGCCGAGTTTGAACATCATTTTCCGCTCAATTATTAAACTCGGCTCGCCTTTACTCGTCTTAAAAAAATTAAGTTCGGCTCGGTTCAGACATAACTTGATTCGGTTCTGTTCGTTTTCAGCTCTAGTTTGGAGTAAAATACATATTTTGCTTATTACAACTAATAATATAATATTAATTAGTATATTATATAATAATAATATCATAATAATTATATTATAAGCTAATATTATTATACTATGAAAATTATAAAATTATATTATATAAACAGTTTGATTTTTCATTTCGGTTATAGGGATAAAATCGTAAACATTATCAAGTCGTTCTATTAGTTCGATTCGATTTCAATTATTTTTTCAATTTTTGTCGATTTTAATAACTTTCAATCCGATTTTTTATTTTTCGTTCAATTTCGATTTTTCAATTTTTTTAGCTCCCTTACAAGAGTTAGGTACCCACCTTTTTGTGACGAAAAAAGAAAGAAAAATAACCAGCAAGAGTGATCATCAAACCGCATAAATCGCACAAACCGCAAAAAATGCCCACACCGCTCCACACCGTATCGTAAAATGTGGTTTTAAATTTTTGTGTTGCACTTTTAGTTTTTGACAAACCGCGCGGTACGGTATGATTTGCGGTTTGACATTTTAACATTGCGGTTGAAACCGCACCGCACCGCAATTTAATATATATATATATATATATATATTTATTGATAATATATATATAACGTATATATAGATATATTATATATTATATATTCATTTCTTATTTACTATAATTTTGTGTTATAAAAACTAGCTCACATATTATAAATTATCGACATATTTTTATTTTTAATCAAAAATATATTATTTTTCGCTTTCTTACTATCTAAATTTTTGTTATATTTGTATGCTAATATTAATTTTTTTGAATTAATAAACCACACAAACCGCATCACACCACACCGCATTTTCGTGGTGTGATTTATGCGAGTTTTGAGGTTACGCGGTGCGAGTGTGATTTGAAAATTTGATCAAATCGCATATATAATTTGGTTTGTGGTTTGGGAACCGCACCACCCTCACCGCAACGATCCGTAAGTGCCAGCCTTTTCATTAACCTTTTGACCCATACTCATATTCCGTCAAACTTAACATAAAATCACAACCACCAACACTGTTGTCTGGTTTTTCCTAGTACTCCAGTACTTACATAAGTGAACTCTACACGGGATTTAATATCATTGGTACACATGCCGGCCCTTCAGTTTTGGGTCTCCATCAATATTAATTACTCAATTTTTGTTATTTCATGAATACTGTTGCAAGTGAAACCTTGCTAAATGATACACTCTATATTTTTAAATTTTATTCATATAACTAGATTATTTATTTATTTATTTAGTTTAAAAATAAAATTATCTATTATTTAGGGAAAATTTTATTCATTTAATTAGATTATTTATTTATTTATTTAGTTTAAGATAAAATTATCTCTATTATGTAAAGACCAGAAAATTTATTAATTTAACGAGATTATTAGTTTAGAGAATATTCATTTATATCGAGGTTCAACAATAATAATATTGATATTTTTTAATTTTAAAATGTTATAATATTTTTGACAATTGTAACATGAATTTTAAAATTCAGTATGTTACTGAATGAAATTGAATATTAACATTTATAATATATTTAGAGTTCGTCATATATTGATCAAAATTACAAAGCAGAAATCCGAGTAATCGATTGTACATTTAAAGAAATTAATCGGATATTCGAATATTAATCGGAATGATTAATCGCGTCGTTGGAAATTATTTTAATAACACACACATATACATATATTTATCTTATATTTAAAATTATTTATTTTTATAAATTTGATTGATTATTCCATTTTTTTATCACATATTAGACCGATTTTACCAATTATTGATCAGTTTTTACATAATCGAGTCGATCAATCACCACTTAGTGATTAATTTACAATATTTAGAAGAGTATATGACCTATGAAATTCAAGTGATACTTCTATCGTTAGGGTTAAGGAGTTATATCTATCTATACTATACTATTATAAGCAGAACACCTGTATTTGTTAGTTGCTCGGTGAAGTTATTTGGTAGTTGTTCAGTACAGTTGTTTGGTACGACAAATAACAACCGTCAGATCTAAAGTCAGAAAAATGAGAACCATTGGATACAATAATAAAATATTATTATATTAATATTTAAACTGCTCTCATGAATTCATGGTTCGAACTCCGTCAACAGCTTATTATATTTAAACTTTTATATTCTTTATTTAAACAATATTTTATATTATAATATTTATTTTCAGTCAAGTCTCAAATTATTATAAAACATATATTGTTATAATTTATTATATTTTTCGATTTATTTTTCAACTATTGAAAATTATATTATAAAATATATTATTAAAAACTATCGAATGTTAAAAACAATCCGTACATCGCACGGGTTATCGGCTAGTATGTAAAGAAGCACCGATATATCAAATACTAATGTTAGTTCTGATAAAAAATGAGTTACTAATATTACAATTTGGTAATAATAAAAATTAGTTCTCCTCCCTTACTAGGGCTATAAAATAAATGGAATGAAGTCGGACTCTTAATTGTTCGTGCAAGTTTATTAGCTCAATAATAATTTTAAAAAACTCGAATTTTTCTCGAATTAAATTGTTTATTTGTATATTGACTCATTAAGTAAAAATATCATTACGAGTTCGAACATGTTTCACCAACAACTATTCATGTACAACTTATGAAATTGCTAGCTAATTCCCGTTCACGAACACCTCCTCTTTTGAACTCGTTATCACAGACTTACATATATTTTCATGATTTTTTCTTATTTTTCGTTCTAATAAATACAAAATAAAACACATAAACCAAATAGATAGATTGAGTCTTACTTTAGGTATAAATTAAATTAAAATACAAACTAAAAACTTTACCCCCTTTCGCACATAATTTTACCTAGATCTCTTTATTTTTAATTCAATTTTTTTTTGTCAATTGGTATTTTTTAAAAAATCTAATTTTACTATATTTTTCTTACATTTTCAAACAATTAGGATCAATACCATATGTGATATATAATATCTACTGGTTTCTGGAATAATACTGATTTCAACTTAGTGATTCATGCAAGTTTAAATACTGATTGATCGCCATAATATAACAAATATATTGTGTAAATTGATGAGTGGGCGATGAAAAAAATATAGTGAAATTAGATTTTAAATGAATTCCTATCCATCGGTTATCGAATGAACGCATGAATACCTATTCACAGGTTGTCTGTTGTGTGTATAATTAATGCATAGACACAACACAGTACACCACCTTTTATCAATAAAAAACAAGTGAGGAATTGTTTGTTCATACACAAAGAAAACTAAATTAAATATGTACAAGTGAGATAGATAGATAGCGAGTTAAGAATTGTGATTAGAAATTTACACTTTGCCGAATCAAGCAATTGATTACTTACCAAACTAAACAGAACTACTAACCCAACCCACTAAACCTCAACCGTTCGTTATAGCTAGCTAGTTGCGTGTCCCTTGTAGGCAAAGTATGTTTAATTATTCGGTTTTTTTGTGATTAGCGCGGAAACTCATAATTTTAGTATATACTGAATGTTCTTTTTTAATAATAGTGATGCATCCCTGTATTCATACTAATTCTGTCAATCAAATTAGCCTAAAATTATAATTTCCCGCCTTTAAAGATGAAATTTTACTACGCATTTCAGACCTAGCATGAAGGTCGAGTAGAGGGGACAGATGTGTAAAAGCGAGGGGATGCAATGTACCAAGTGACTAAGCGGCGTGCCGTGAAGACAATTGGGGGTTTATGTTGCCAGTTAACACTTAACATCAAACACATGATATGATCCTAATACGTTTCATGCTTGTATATAACAGATGTATACAGATTGATGGAACATAACATTAAAGTTTTAGCAGGAGTGAGCAAGTGGAAAAGGAGTAAACTAAAATTTGAAGTTTTAGTGGGAGTGAGCAAGTCGAAAAGGTAGTAAACTAAACTTCTAGAAGATGGTGACCAGAAGTTATAGCGAGTGCCGATCTTTGTGTGGAATTTGTTGTTTCCTAGCCACTATTTTAAAAGGGTTTCGTCCTACTTAACTCCCACTCTTTCATACATGATTCAAATTATTTGAACGGAAAGAACTCGGTTTAGAAAAGTTATACCGGTTTTTGTTAAATATAACTTTTTTTTATCGTATAGAATCCGTAATCGCTATCTTTCGGATGCGTAGTGGATAAATACCACGGGTTCACGCAATAATCTGCAAATCACGTAAAGAACGGATGATGAATTTTTAGCCACGAGTTAACAATTTGATTTATTGAACGATGCTCAAGTATAGAATATTTAGAGCATCTCCAAGGGAGATAACTAAAATTGTTAGTTAAAATAATATAAATTAAGTGAGCACGTATAGGGTTTACCCAGTACGCACCCGAAGGGTAGCGGCTGCGAGTTACCTACGATAAAAAAATAAAATATAAATTAATGGTTTGCTAAAATTTGTCGAACTTGTAAGGTGTTGTAATCCAACCGTGTTAGCTATAATGGTTAGCTATACTTTAAAAATAAAAAATCATATATTTGTACTTGGAGAGAAAAGGAAAGAGGAAGAGAAAGGAGTGATGAGTTAGATGTGTTTTAGAGGATATTTATATTTCATCCATGGTTCAACAAATTTGGAAGACCAAAATAGGATAGCTATAATTATAGCTAACAATTTAGCAAAAACAAAAAAATTATAGCTAACAGGAGTTGATGAGTTGGAGTGACATTTTGATAGTAGATAGCTATATTTTCCATGCACGTGGACAATATAACTAATAAGTTGGAGATGCTCCTAGTAAACAAAAAAATGGGGAAAAAAGAGAGTTATGCTACTGGCGCCTCGCATTCATCCAAATTTATCACAGCCACCGACCTGATTCAATACTACTGGCGTAACTGCAGAGGGGTTGTTGATTTCTTCTGATGACCTAAATTTATGATGTTTTAAAAGTTCTTCTTTAATTCTTAAGAAACACTTATCAATTCATATTAAGATTTGATTGTTCAATTTTATAATAGTTTCAATTAGGTATCATGATTGATCAGTTCTCATTCCTAATTTTAACGATTACTAATAATATTAACTTAGCGGTTTTTCATTAATGTTTTCAAAGTTCTCACATTGAAATTTTTGGTGGGTTTTGGCATCAACGCACAAGCTAAGCCATGCATCCTAATCGTTGAATACACAAGTAGAGCTGGCCAAATGTGCGGGTTTGAACCGCACATTCGGGACCGGTTCGTACGGAAACCGTAATAAATTCGGACCGCACCGGGCCGGTTCAAACCCGCCCAACTCGCTAAATTACATGAACCGAATACGAATTGTAAATTCAAGAACCCGGAACCGCACAGCCCGCACGAGCCCGCACGAGCCAAGCCCGCACGAGCCGCACGAGCCACTCAACCCGCACAGCCCGCACGAGCCCGCACGGCCCGCACGCAACTGTGTTCACGCGCCAACACTTCTCCTCCCTGCTGTGACTGTAACGTTAACCTGCAGACTCCAGTTAACGTTAACCTGCAAGTTAACGTTCCCTGTTCCACCTCCAACGACAACTTTTATCTCCTTATAAATATATACATATAAACAACAATTTATTCACAATTTCTTCGAACTCAATTTCTGGTTCTCTCTCTCAATCTCAATTTCTCCGACCTCCAACTTCTTTCTCCGACCTCCAACTTCTGTTTCTCCGACTTCTTATAACCCATTCGCAATTTTCAATTCAACAACAAAGAGGGAGCATTTATAAATTATAAGTTATAACAGGGATACTTCTTATAATTCTATTCACGTTTATAACAGAAAATGGAACAGGGAAGAGGGAGCATTTCTTCTCAAGGTTCAACCCCGTCCGCTTCGATGCTCCCGCCTCGACCCGGATCCACGTTTAATACCGAAGAAGGTATGTTATTTTCCGTGTTTTTGTGTGTTTTTGATGTTTGATTTTCCGAAAAACTATGAACTTGAGGATTTGAGGTTGAGGTTTGAGGATGAGGACGGAGTTGTTGTTGTTGGTGTTTGAGGATGAGGACGGATTTGTGTGTTATATATATATATAATATATTGTTTATTCGTTTTGTAATTTTTTTTTAATTGATGGTTGTAATTTCGTTTTCTATTCGTTTTTATTCGTTTAATTCATGATTGTAATTTTTTTAATTGGTTATTGTAATTTTATTAATAGATTATAATTTTTTTATTAGTTTTTAATTTTATTCGTTTTTTAATTTCTGTAGGTGCTACGAGTTCGAGACAATCATCGCACGTGTGGACATATTTTTCGAAAGAAGCTATGCCGGATAATCCGAATAGATTTAAAGTACATTGTTTGATTTGTGTACAAAATGGTAGACCACAGCCACCATTTAGTTATGCTCGAGGGACCGGCACGGGAACACTAAGCCGACATTTGGAGAATATTCACTCTATTACGAAGGCGAGTCACGAAAGCGGAGAAGCATGAAGAGGTCCACAACAATCACAACTCGGTGGTTTTATGACATCAACGGGAGGTGGAGGTATGCCTTTTTCCTATAGTAGAGATAGAATGATAGAAAGTTTTGCTACTTATGTTACACTAGACGAGTTACAATTTTCTCACGGTGAGAGTGATAATTTAGAATATATGATGAAAACTACGATAAATTCGGCATTTAGAAAAATTCCTAGAAACACACTAAAACGGCACACAATAACACAATATCATTGCGCTAGAGCACAATTAATTGAATTTTTTCGAGAATTTGATGGTATGGTTTCGTTAACTAGTGATTGTTGGAGTTCGAGTCAATGGGAGCCTTATATATGTGTTACCGTTCATTGGATTGGTGTCGATTACATGTTACAAAAAATTGCATTTGATGTTATGGACGAATCACACACCGGTTATAATATTATGTCTAGAATTTTAGATACAATTATAGAATTTAATTTGTTTAACAAGGTATTCACAATTTCCTTAGATAATGCTGCTAATAACAACAAATGTATTAATTATATTAGGACCGAAATTCCTTTAGTTTTAGATGGAGTATTTTTACATATTAGATGTTGTGCTCACATAGTTAACTTAACGGCTCAAGTAGGAATTCAACAAATAACTAATTTATTAGAACCTATTAGGAAGGTAATTAAGTATCTACGTTTGGCGGGTAAATATAGGTCTAGGTACAAGAAATTGTGTAAAGAAAATGGACTAAGGCCGAAAAAATGGGGTATCGATTGTCCTACAAGATGGAGTTCGACATATAAATTACTTGTTGAAGCAATTAAATATAAACCCATTATTACCATCTTATATAACGACGATCCAATTCACCAATACGAAGGAGGAATTATTACCGAGAAAGATTGGGAATTAGCATCTACTGTACGTGACATACTTTATTGTTTTGCGCATGCTACTAAAGTTTTTTCTTATGTTTATGAACCAAATGTACACCATTGTATCATTGAATGTGTTAGTATTGTTACTACTTTAAAGGAATACGAAGAAAATGATAATTTTAGTGATATTATTAAGGATATGAAAATTAAATGGATCGAATACTTTACCGAATTTCCGTATATTTATGGTATTGCATGTCTTCTTGATCCCGGTGTTAGGAAGGAAGGTTTAGAAAATATGTTAGAACATTATTATGCTGTGTTAGGAGTTTCATATAATCATGTTTTATATGTAACTAATTGTTTAAATTTGTTGTTTCGTCTTATAGATATGTATGCTCCAAAAACTCAAAGTACTATACCACCAAAGAGTAGTAATACTTCTAGTAGGTTTAGTAGTACCATTTCATCTATACTAACCAAAAAACAAAAATGTAGAATTTCCCAGTCATCTACCGTACCTTCTTCTACCACTAGTATGGTTCACGAATTTTTTTCATATAGTTATGAGTTAAATGATGATTTTGATATACTAACATGGTGGAAGAATCATGAGTTACAATTTCCGGTTTTAGCAAAAATTGCAAAGGATATTTTAGTTGTCCCAGCTTCTACAATTACGTCCGAGTCCGCTTTTAGTGCAGGCAGAAGAGTGTTAGATGAGAAGAGATCCAGTCTTGCGCCAGACGTTGTAAAGATTTTGGTTTGCAAAAAAGATTGGGATCAAGCCGATAAAAGACAACAAGGAAGAAAAGAAGACTCCGACGATGACGACGAGCCATGGATGACAATGGATACTTCATCCGAATCGGGAACCTCAACTAGCGAACAACTTTAGAACAAATATTTAATGTAATTTTTTTTTAGTTTTAATATCATTTGATTTGTAATTTTTTAATGTTTGATACGGTTTGTTCCGTTTTTTAGAGAGAGAGGAGTCCTCTCACATCATTTGTAATTTTTTTAAATTAATAAAATTTATAAGAGGTACCGTCCTCTTTTTAACCAAAAATTTAAAATAATAAAATTAATTGATTACAACTATAATATTTTGAATAAATTATGTGACATAATAGAAAATAATGTTACATTTTATTATTTATTTTTTATTAATTGATTACTAATTTCGAGTAATTATTGCTCGAGTTTTCAGGAATTATTGCTTCCAGTCAGGATCTCAGCCCGCACACGGCTCGCCCAGCCCGCACACACGGCTCGCCCAACTCACGAATTCAACCCGCACAGCCCGCACACACGGCTCGCCCGCGAATTTGTTCGGTTCGTTCGGTTCGGTTACGAGTCCTGTTTTAACGGTTCAAACCCGGCCCGAGCCCGGTTCGTAATTCAGCGGTCCGGTTCAGTGTTTAAATACCGAGTGTTCAACCCGTGTGCGGCCCGGCCCGGCACGCACGGACCGCACAAGTGGCCAGGTCTATACACAAGTTAGGTAGTATTTATTGTACCTCGTTTTTCAGAATGTATTAGAAAATGTACTAATTTGTATGTTATGTAAGTCTAAATATTCAATTAAAAACTATTTTAAATGTTTTACAAATTTATTTTAAGTAGTTTTTTTATCGTATAAAATCCGCAACCGCTAAATTACGAGTGCACACTGGGTAAAACCCACGGACTCACGTAATAGCTTACAAATCACGTTAATTAATGTAAATCGCATTTAATCGACAAACTCTGACTTAGCAGGCATAATCATAAATCTTACTCCTCTCATGGGATTCGAATATGTGACGAAAATGATAATAATTATTCCCTCTTTAACCAACTGAGTTAACCCTTACGGACAAAAGTAGTCTTTTAAGTTTATAAAAGGAGAGAAAAGAAGAGAAATGAGAATTCTACCGAGCTTTTTGGTTTGAGAAAAGAAATGATTTGAAAAAGAAAAAAATTCATAATTTTCTCTCAAAATTAATTTCTTGACAGAAAAGAAAAATTTAAAAAAAAACTCTCGTACTACCTTTCTAATAATACCCAATATGTCTTTCTTTTCTTTACTTTCTTACACAAACCGGGGAGTTCATTTTTTCCCCTATTATTTCTCTCCTAGTCTCTTCCATGTTCTTCTCTTCTCTTCTCTTCTTTACCAAAAAAACAGGGAGCATGTTTTACCCATTGCCTCACACACACACTTACGGCTGTAAATTGAACTGGATTATCCGATATCTCAGCCTCCGACTCGAAAATATGATACATATCTTATATTTATTTTAAATATGATCCAAATCTGACGTAAAAAATATACCCGAATAAAATATGATTCCGGATATGAGCACTTATATACCCACTCAGATAATTATGTCTCATATTTTTTTTCTATAAACTGATTCCACCCGAATATGATATGTGGTTCGTATTTGGTAAAAACCCGAATATGATAATAATTTTAACTCATTATATTTATAAGTAAATATCAATTTATAATTTATTAATATCTTATATAAATATAATTTATTATTAAATATGATGTACCCATCTTTAAAATAAAAAATTGTAATAGTATATACCTAGTACATCATATATTTAAGTTTTTAATTTGTGGTTATTTAGTATATTTATAAATTACATTTATTTTAGAAAACATGATCATTATATATTATAAATTACAATTATTTTATTATATTGGCGGATCATATTTGACTCGAATCCGATGGATCACAAACTACCCAGTTAGAAAAAGAAAAATGCGATACTGACTTATATCCGGTTTAAATCTGAACTTCCAATACCGAGATCGGTTTGTATCCGAATAAAACGATATCAGACTCAAATCTGGACACAATGAAAATAAAATAATCCGAGACTTGAGCATAGTGGTACCGGAATCATTTTACACCCCTACTGACCCTTCATAATATCAATTTATTTATTAAATAAAGAATATACATACAGAAAAAATATAAAATGAGATGTTTTTTATGGACAAATTACTCCTAACACACTGGTCATTAACAAGGAAATAACTGTAGCTAAAACAAAAGAAATTTTAATGAACGTATATACTATAACTTAAGACAAGTACGGTGAGTAAATGCAGTCTTTATAACCTAGACTACCCTCAGTCTTTATTATGAATAAGATGTGTCAAAATTTTAAACCACAGAAAGTATATCATCTCGCCACGTTTCTACATCATACTTGTATATAAATAGAAACATACACTAGTGTTAGTGTATCTTAACAAATTGCACGTACCAAAGACATCTAACAAAACAAGCTAAAGAAGTTCCGACAAAAAAATGAGCTGGTGGTGGTCTGGTGCAGTTGGCGCTGCAAGGGTAATCATTTCATCTCTCTCATTTTTAGTAATCTTCGTTAATCAATTACGTCCATACATGCTTTTCTTTGTTCACTACTAATTTAACGTTTCATACACGCTTACTTCAGAAATCTCTCGATCAAGAAAATGTTCCGTTGAGCTACCCAAGTGTGGCTCTAGTTGTGGGCATAACCGGCATTGTTGGCAATAGTCTGGCTGAGATTCTCCCTCTCCCTGACACCCCGGGCGGCCCATGGAAAGTCTATGGCGTTGCACGTCGCCCAAGACCTGCATGCGATGCAAACCACCCTGTTGAGTATATCCAGTGCGACATTTCCAATCCAAAGGAAACTGAATCAAGACTCTCCGGCCTTAAAGATGTGACTCACCTCTTTTATGTCACTTGGGCTAGTGGTTCATCTGAAGCTGACAACTGCGAAATAAATAGCAAAATGTTCGGAAATTTGTTGAATTGTGTCATTCCAAATGCACCAAAACTGAAACATATCTGTTTAACAACTGGGAAGAAGCATTACTTCGGGTCTTTTCATTCATTTGGGCTTGCAGCACATGATCCTCCGTTTACCGAAGACCTTCCAAGGCTAGATGCTCTTAATTTTTACTATAATCTTGAGGATATCTTGTTTGAGAATAGGCCTGGAGTTATATTTGGTTTTTCCCCTCACAGCATGATGAATATAATATGTACTCTCTGTGTTTATGCTTCAATATGCAAACATGAGGGTGAGGTTTTGAGGTTTCCAGGGACCAAGGAAGCTTGGAGTTCGTATTATGAAGCTTCCGATGCAGACTTGATTGCTGAGCAAGAGATATGGGCTGCAGTGGATCCGAAGGCCAAGAATGAAGCGTTTAATTGCAGTAATGGAGATGTGTTCAAGTGGAAGCATTTCTGGAAGGTGTTGGCGGAGCAATTTGAGGTGGAATGCGGAGAGCTTGAAGACGGAGAGAGGCTGACATTTGTGGAGTTGATGAAGGATAAAGGCAGTGTGTGGGATGAGATTGTAAAACAAAACAATTTGGTGCCTACAAAACTAGAAGACCTCGGAGCTTGGTGGCTTGCTGATCATGCATTTGGCATTGAGTACCCTTTAGATTCTATGAACAAGAGCAAGGAACATGGATTCCTGGGTTTCAGGAAATCTAAATCTTCATTCGTTCGTTGGATAGAGAAGCTCAAACTTTGCAAAATTGTTCATTAGGTTCAACTTCCTGTTGGTATTTTCAAGTTATTTTAGTTTGTTTGATTTCTCCTAGCTAGGGTTGCAGGTCTCTGTTTTGAAAGTATGTTCTAGACTTATTTACAATTTGTATTTCTTTAATTTGGAGTTATTGCAGTTTAAAATTTATTTGTTTGATCTTATATACATGTTTTACAAGGGAAAGCAATGTATTTCTTTGTAAAAGCCATGTGTGAATGAGTATGACATATAGGATCATCTTTGATTTATTTTGAAAATGAAACAAATTGATATTTTCCATCCGACGTATTTTTACCCGGAAGGATTTATCACATTAATGTTAAAATCAAAATCAAATCTGAATTACACATGTTCAAAGTGTGTTTGAATGATCTATCAAGATAAATTTTAATGTAATCCGTTCTTTAGTTTTAGAATAACTGGTTCATTAACCTAGAGAGATTGACATAATAGAGTTGATGAAATATTAAGATCTGTGGGATGAGATGATGAAACAGAACACGTTGAAAGATTTCAACAATGTTTCTTAGTTAGAACTTCGTCCTTAAGGTGTTTTCATGTTAAATCTGTTTGATTTTTGTCTTGTCTTGAAGAAGTTGTGTTGCGTATGTTTGATAGTATGATACAAGCACTGGCTTAATTAGCCTTATCCGGTGCATTTGATAGTATGATTGTTGTCATTTTGTAAAGGTAAGTACTTATGAGTAATTAACCTTCCTGAAAGAGATTGATTTGTTTCAACAATCAAACATCAACGAGCTTTTGGTAGTCTCAATCAAACAATCATATTAATTTATACCAATAATTTTTTCATGAAACCTCAGTACCAAAAACGGAGATTTTTGAGATTGAACGAGAAGATCGATTTGAAGGGTTTATTTGACTACAAAACCCTCACCACCTCGCCCTCCTACGGCTGTCTAAGAGCTTAGTATAGTTTGTTACATGTGCTTTATACAATCGTGATACATACATACGAGAATCATGTAATTTTACTTTATTATTTTTATGAGAGGAAAAAGTCGATGTTTTTGTTATCTTACTTTCTTATTTTTAGGAAATCGATAAATAAGCTCAAATTTTTACTATTTAAGCTCCGAATCTTATTTTGAAATACTAAATACCATAGCTACCCTTAATCTTTAATATTTATTTATTTTATATGTATCAAGAAGTTCGGTGTTCAAAACTCTTTCTCAAGAATAAGACTCCGTGAATTGATTCCTTTCTATAAACCCTCCGTCTTCCACCTTTTTTTCCTCTCGATCTAAAGTATGGATGAAGAAGCGGGAGACAATATTTTAGCAGGTCTACATGACATCATTGAACTTCTCCGGACAAAAAATGCGGAGGAACTCTATGAATCATATGAGTTGGGGCATAACAATCAGGCCGTCGAAAGAGGTAATTTGTATGACTAGAATATAACTTCAAATTGTGCTGGAGATTTTTGTCATAAAAAACTTATGATTTATTCTTAGTTTTTACATTGAGCATGTACTTAATTAGACTTTAATCACTGTCATGTGTATATAGATGGTTCTACACTCGAAAGTGATTCAGGCGCAAATGGGTGTGATATGCTACTGGTCATTTCAACCAGAGATTTTACAACTCGTGAGGAACTTCTGAATAATGTTCCTGAGATTGTATTGAGGCAAGGACTTGTGACGAAAATTAAAAAATCGAAGAAAAATTGTTACATTATAATTGGTTGCGACAGGGAAGGTATGTATCACTCAAATAAACCACATGAGGAAAAAATAAGAAATGACAGGCTCTAGGTTAATTAATTGTCCCTTTGAAGTTTGGGGAAAAAGAAAAAAGGGATGAAGTATGAAATTTGGACATAAAAAAATTGTCTCTTAACCATGAAGCTTCAGAGGACATGTCTGGTCATCCTTATTGTCGTCGTTTTACTAGTGAAGAGGTTCAGCGAATTCAAGAGATGACAAGGGCAGGTATTCCACCGCGTCAGATACTCACATCGCTACGGCAAGGTAATCCGAATGTTCTGCAATCTCAAGGACTTTGTATAATGTTCGTGCAAAAATTAAAAGAGAAAGCTTGAATGGGTGCTCAAATACTCAGGCTTTGTTTGAAGAATTTGGTCAAAGTAATTTCATTTATGATATTGAGTGTGATGAGAGGGGACATCTGACTCACCTTTTTTTTGCGCATCCTCTATCCATAAAACTAACAAAGACCTATTCTAATGTCTTTTTCATGGATTGCACATATAAAACGAACAAGTTTAAAATGCCACTACTTGATGTTGTTGGAGTGAGTAGTTTTAATGGTTCATTTTATTCTTGTTTTGCTTTTCTACGAAAAGAGGAAGAAAATGAATATATATGGGCATTGAAAAGGTTTAAGAAGATTTTAGATGGGATCCAACCTCAAATAATTGTTTTCGATCAAGAGATTGTTTTGCTAAATGCTATAAAGATTGTGTTCCCAAATACAGGACATCTTCTTTGTATATGGCATATTGAGAAAAATATTCTTGCAAAATGTAAAAGATTTTTTGATGATAAAGAAGGATGGGACACATTTTTGTTAACTTGGACTAACTTGATTCAATCTCCTGACAAGTTATCTTTTTGCCGAAATATGAGTCTTTTTGAAGCTCAGTATGCAGACAGAGGTTCTTTATTGAATTATATGAATACTGCATGGATTCCGTACAAGGAGAGGTTTGTGTTTGCATGGACAAATAATTTTATGCACTTGGGTAATCATGTTACGTCAAGGGCAGAAGGTGCTCACACCGTTTTGAAGCAATATTTAAATATTTCCACAGGTGATTTCCGTGATGTAAAAGACAAAATTTCTCTGGCAATCGAGAATCAGTACCAAGAAATCAAAATCAGAGTTGCAAGTGAAAAGGTGCGTATACCACATAAGTTTCGTATTCCTTTGTTTCAGGAATTTATTTGTCACATTTCAGTGTTTGCTCTTAGTCAATTATATAAAAAATATGGGTTAGCAACAATGCCAGGAGTTTCAACAATCACTTGCAAGTCACATTTTTCAAATTCTATGGGACTTCCATGTGCACACAAGATAAGAGAATTGGATAAAGAAGGCATATTGCATCTTAATGAAATTCATCCACAATGGAGGATTGATACAAAATCATTCCTTGATAGTAATACTCCATTGAATGATCGAAATGATGATATTGACGTACTTCTTAAAGAGTTTCGAGATAAATATCACAATCTGCCTTTGGTACAAAAATAAGACAGTAGAAGACAAATTACTCAGTTTCTTGATGCTCCTCCTTCTGTGATACTTGAACCAGAAATGATTCCGCATAAAGGGCATCCTATTGGCTCGAACAATAAGAGAAATAAAAGTTCTACAACCCGCGATCCATCAGCTTTTGAGATTCAGGACATGAGAAAGTGTAGTACATGTCAAGCACCGGACATAATTCTTGTACTTGTCCGAGAAGAATGCAAGGCACATAAGAAAGTAGAGCCTCCTGGTTATCTGGTTATCTTTCTAAAACTTGGAATAGTTGATTGTTTTAGTTTTGTGTAAATGAGTCGCTGTGTTTTGGTCTGGGATGGGATGTTATATTTGAATTGAGCTAGAGTATTAAAATAGATTATTCTAAGAGACCATGCTTCTTTTTGTAAAGCTATTTGCTATTGTGCTACTGCTGTCGTATTTTATTTTGGACTTGATTATGATTTATATGCTCTCTGCAGAATTCAGCTATTTGAATTTGCACTCCTGTTTCAACATGTTGCTTAAGAAAAATAAGTTTTTTTTTAAAAAGAAATTATACATTATTGGATGCTATTGCATAAGAACAAGAGTTGGCCACTAAGAGAAGCTAATCTTATGATTTATGATTTTTTTTAACTTTTTAATCTATGCTTTTCAATGTTTTAATCATCAATTTTAGTAGCAAAGTTTGCTGTGTATATTATTTTGACACTAGAATTTTGTAATAAACTTAAAAAATTTGCATATTAAAGATTAAGGGTAGTTATGATATTTAGTGTTAGATATGAATACAACAGAGAGGGGGGTGAATGTGTTTTGGCTTAAATGTTTACTTTTTGATCGACTTCGGCTTTAGCAATTGGTTGTTATCAATGATTTGGTAGAATAAATGTTAAACATAAATAACAATGCAAATATGTAAAACAAAGATCTTCAAAACTCACTTAATTTTATATTAAAAATCAGGCAGTGTTTTACTACAAAATCTCTAAGTTCTTGGTTTAGAACTTAGCTTCTTTCTTGAGAGAGAATACAAGATTTTCTATCTAGATTGTTACAACTGACTAAGGACCAGTGTTAACTTTATAACTCTGTTAACTAATGGTTTACACAGTGTGTAATAAATATGTTATTGGCTTTTTCTAAACTGTCACTTGTCATTTCTATTTATAGAAAAGCAAATCTTCCATTTCTGGCTTAGCATATCTTTAGCATCCCGTGTTTACTTTAATCTTCCTCTTTCAGTTAATCTTTACCATTAATCTTGCACATCTCTCAAGCTGCTTTTTGTAGACTTGTCAATTCAGCTGTGTGAATTGTTTGTTGATTTTCAACCTTGGATATTGAACTGTTCTGCAATTCTGTACTTAGAGAAATTTCTTCACTTCGAAATCTCCAATTAAGCTGTAGAGAACTCGACATCTCGATAGGCATGTTGGCTTGTCGATATCTCTGAAACTTCATTGTTGACTTGACTTATCGACAACTCTGAGTTCTCTAGTGAATTATGGTTTATCGATAACTCAGAGTTTTCTAATGGACTTTGGCTTATCGATAACTCAGAGTTCTCTAATGAATGTATACTTGTCGATATCTCTGAGTTCTCAAATGAGTATCTGACTTATCGATATCTCCAATAGCATTTCCTGAGTTCTCGATAGACAATTCCTGAGTTCTCGATAGGTCTTTCTGAGTTCTCGAATGACTTCTCTATAACACTAATTCTGTGACTTGTAGAGATCTTGACTTGGAATGTTTTTCACCAAATAGAATTATTCAACTGCAAGCTTCTTCATAATTCTTCTGAGGCATGACCTTCTTGATCTTCTTCCAGATAGAATTCTTAGGCTTGACACTGTTTATGGAAAAATGCTCCAGTCTGCTCCATTTACATTTTACAGACATTAAGTGTTACAAGTATAAATTACAGATTAAGGTTACAATACAACTAATCTTTGGGTTGTCAATATGACTTAGTCTTGTTATGATACAAGCATGTCTTGCACAACAATCTCCCCCAATTTGTGAGAAGATTGCTTATCACAAATTCATGCCTGTTAACAAGACTAACCCCAAGTTAAAGAATGAAAATAAAATAATACAAAAGCTGATACAACACTTGTACATTGAACATTTGACATTTTACAATAATTCAGTAAAGACTGAGTGTTAGGAATGTATGTGCATTAGTTTGATGATGTGTTTAACAAAACACTTAAGTAGAAATTTAGTGTCTGTAGCCTCAACGGATAAGACCACTTTGGCTATCCGTTGATGGTGTAGCTTTACTTAGAAATAAGTCTAGTGTTGTAGCATATTTCAGTCTCTGTATTTAAAATGTAATTCTTAGAAGTTGAGAGAAACTATGAGTCATGTTGACTACTAGATGATATGCAGACAGGAAAGCCAATTGTAAATATTTCATGCCTTGTAATTTTGTATAAATGAAGTGGTATCAACGGATGACTTAAAGACCTTCAACGGATGAGAAGCTAAGCTTCAACGGATGTCTCTAAAGCTTCAACGGATAAAGTCATCAACGGATAACATCCTTCAACGGATGAGTGCATCAACGGATGAAAGCTTCAACGGATAACATCCTTCAACGGATGAATACATCAACGGATGAAAGCTTCAACGGATGTTCTGATGATTAGCCGTTGATAAGTGGTAGTTGTACCTACAAACAGAGGCACATGGGTTGATAGAGACAACTGAGATGTGGAAGCCGAATTTCAGGATCAACAGAAAAAGCAGCCGTTCTTCTTTAGTACAAAGATGCAATAGTCAACAAAGTACTATAGTGAACAGGAAAAGAAGCAAGTGAAGAACTTATTTTATTACTGTATTTTATATTGTTCTTAACTTGTACACTTGGTAATATATAAACCAAGAAGAAGCTAGTAATTAGAGAGAGATTTTCCAGAGCTGTTTAGAAATATCTTGAGAGAAAATTCATCTAGTTTGTACTAGGATGCAGCTGTGATCAACATTGTTGAATCACAGATTTTCTAATATACCATCTCTGGTGGAACAACAAATCCACCAGAAAAGTTTTTAAGATCTGTTGTGTTCTTTACATTTGTGCTTGAATATATATCTGTCTGCATTAGCTTAAAGCAATTCACACACTTGTTCATCTTGAACACACAGCTTTCATAAACTGCTCAAAACTAGAAAAAGTTTTGAGATTTACATTCAACCCCCCTTCTGTAAATCTCATTGTTAGTCCTCTAGGAATAACAATTGGTATCAGAGCAAGCTCTTGACACACAAAGAGTTTAAAGATCTTGGAATCTAACAAAGATGAGTAAGAAGGATATTGGAGTAAAGATCCCAGTTCTTGACAAAGATAGCTATCACCATTGGAAGGTGAAAATGCATCTTCATCTACTCTCCCAAGATGAATGTTATGTAAACTGCATTGAGAATGGTCCTCACATTCCCCACAAAGTAGCCACAGTTGCTACGGCCACAATTGCTGTTGGTCAATCCATTCCAAAACCTAGAGCAGAATGGACAATGGAAGACACAGAAGAAGTCCACAAGGATAAAAAGGCTATGAACATTTTGTTTAATGGTCTTGACAAGGACATGTTTGATAATGTGATAAATTGCACAACTGCCAAAGAGGTTTGGGACACAGTTCAGCTGCTGTGTGAAGGTACAGAACAAGTGAGAGAAAACAAAATGCAGCTTCTCATTCAACAGTATGAGTACTTTCATTTTGAAGAAAATGAATCTTTAAATGACACATTCAATAGATTCCAAAAGCTGTTGAATGGACTGAAGCTGTATGGTAGAGTGTACCAGGTGAAGGATTCAAATCTTAAATTTTTAAGATCTTTGCCAAAGGAATGGAAACCCATGACTGTTTTCTTAAGAAACTCTCAAGATTATAAGGACTTCACTCTTGAAAGATTATATGGAATCTTGAAGACTTATGAACTAGAGCTGGAACAGGATGAGGTATTGGAGAAGGGGAGAAAGAAAGGAAGTTCAGTTGCATTGGTAGCTGAAAATGAGAGGAAATGCAGACAAACTGTGAGATCTACATCAAACTCTAAAGATGGTATAAGAAATCAGGAATCAAGCAAGGGGAAAGAGCAAGTTGCTGAAAATGAAGACAACTCCAGCCAAGATGACTCAGATGAGATTGATGAGCATCTTGCATTTCTGTCCAGGAGATTTATAAAGATGAAATTCAAGAAAAACACTAGAGCCACTAAACCTCACAAGAACATGGTGGACAAATCCAAGTTCAAGTGTTTCAATTGTGGTATAAGTGGACACTTTGCAAGTGAGTGCAGAAAGCCAACTTCTGAAAAGAAGAAATTTGAACAAGTAGATTACAAAAAGAAATATTTTGATCTGCTCAAACAAAAGGAAAGGGCTTTCATTACTCAAGAAAAGGACTGGGCAGCTGATGGAGATGAAGAGGATGAAGATGTGGAATATGTCAACCTTGCTCTCATGGTTGATTCTGAAGAAAATGAAGTTAGTTCATCAAGCAATCAGGTAATCACTACTGATTTAACACAGCTTACTAAAGAAGAGTGCAATGATGCTTTTAATGACATGTCTACTGAATTGTATCATTTGCGTGTGTCTCTTAAATCTCTTGCTAAAGAAAATAGTAGGATTAAAGAGAACAATCTGTTTTTAAGTAATAGAAATACTGTGTTAGAAGATAAGTTGATTGACCTAGAGAAAACCAAGTTGCATTGTATATCTGTTGAGAATGAACTAGCTGAATCTGTTAAGAAAGTAGAAATACTTTCCAATCAATTAGAGAAAGAGCAAGAGGTGATTAAAGCATGGAAAACATCTAGGGATGTGAGTGCTCAAATTGCTAAGGTCCAAGGAATTGAATCATTCTGTGAAACTGCCTGGGATAAAAACAAAAAGAAACTGGAATTAATTGATGGGCTGTCAACGGATGTGGAATCAACGGATGATGAAAGTTATCCGTTGAAGGAAGAAAAGGAGCATCCGTTGAAGGTTCCTCAATTAAAACAGGCAGATGTTTCTAAAAGAGAAAATCTAAAGAAACTTAACAAAAAGTTTGGTTCAACCTCAAAGAACTTTGTCAAAGAAGAAGCAAACACATCCAAAGATGTCAGTAAGGTGAATGTAGGGCACATGACCTTAGAACAGTTAAATAATAGGCTCAAGATGGTTGAGGGTAAAAAGGAATCTAAAAGGAAATCCAACAGAAATGGGAAGGTAGGAGTTAACAAACATAACAATTACACACCTGATAGGTATGCTCCTAGAAAAAGCTGTGTACATTGTAATAGTGTTAATCATCTATCTGCTAATTGCATATCTATTAAGAAAACTCCCATAACTGCACCCTCTTCCATGCCTAATATGTCTGCATCACCTCTGCATGCTATGCCTGTTATGTCTCAACAAAATCCTTATGCACATTTTGCAAACATGCCATATTTTAACAATCCTTATCTTGCTGCATTTAGTATGCCTCAAATGCCATACAATATGCCCATGTGGAATAACATGTTTGCACAATCCATGCCTAATAATTTTACAAATGTGCTAAATGATTTTGTGACTAACCCTACACCTCAACCAACTACATCTAAGACCAAGGTTGACTCAAACTTACCTAAGTCTAAAGATGCAGGAGGAATGAAGTCTAGGAGAAAGGCTAACAAGAATGGACCCAAGGAAACTTGGGTACCAAAATCAAATTGATTGATTTTGTGGTGTGCAGGGAAATAGAAGAAATCTATGGTACTTGGACAGTGGTTGTTCAAGACACATGACTGGAGATTTTTCCCTGCTCACAGAGTTCAAGGAGAGAGCTGGCCCTAGCATAACCTTTGGAGATGACAGCAAAGGGTTTACTATGGGATATGGCTTGATTTTAACAAGGAATGTCATCATTGAAGAAGTTGCATTAGTTGATGGTCTCAAGCACAACTTACTGAGCATCAGTCAACTATGTGATAGAGGGAATACAGTTTCCTTCAATTCTGAAGCCTGTGTTGTCACCAGCAAGAAAGACAACAAAGTGGTTCTAACTAGAGTTAGAAAAGGAAATGTGTACATAGTTGACTTCAACTCTACAGATGCAGAATCCATTACTTGTCTCTTCAGCAAAGCAAGTTCAGTTGAGAGTTGGCTATGGCACAAGAAGCTATCCCATTTGAATTTCAAGACAATGAATGATCTAGTCAAAAAGGACTTAGTTAGATTAATCCCTCTAGTTGAATTCTCAAGGGAAGGTTTGTGTGATGCTTGTCAGAAAGGCAAAACAAAGGAAATCATCATTCAAAAAGAAGCTTGAAACAACAATTGATGAAACCA